>NW_027596661.1:0-190639 GCF_964194155.1 Cetorhinus maximus
CTCTCTCACTCGGTCCCTCTCTCTCTCACTCGGTCCCTCTCTCACTCGGTCCCTTTCTCTCTCACTCGGTCTCTCTCTCTCTCACTCGGTCCCTCTCTCTCTCACTCTGTCCCTCTCTCTCTCACTCGGTCCCTCTCTCTCTCACTCGGTCCCTCGCTCTCTCACTCTGTCCCTCTCTCTGTCACTCGGTCCCTCTCTCTCTCACTCGGTCCCTCCCTCTCTCACTCTGTCCCTCTCTCTCTCACTCGGTCCCTCCCTCTCTCACTCTGTCCCTCTCTCTCTCACTCTGTCCCTCTCTCTCTCACTCGGTCCCTCTCTCCCTCACTCGGTCCCTCGCTCTCTCACTCGGTCCTTCTCTCTCTCACTCGGTCTCTCTCACTCTCACTCGGTCTCTCTTACTGGGTCTCACTCTCTCTCTCGGTCTCTCTCTCTCTCTCTCGGTCTCTCTCTCACTCGGACTCTCTCACTCTCACTCGGTCACTCTCTCTCTCACTCGGTCTCTCTCTCTCTCACTCGGTCTCTCTCTCTCTCTCACTCGTTTTCTCTTTCTCTCACTCGGTCTCTCTCACTCGGTCTCTCTCTCTCTCTCACTCGGTCTGTCTCTCTCTCACTCGGTCTCTCACTCGGTCTCTCTCTCTCTCACTCGATCTGTAACTCTCTCACTCGGTCACTCTCTCTCTCACTCGGTCTCTCTCTCATTCGGTCTCTCTCTCACTCGATCTCTCTCTCACTTGGTCTCTCTGCCACTCAGTCTCTCTGCCACTCGGTCTCTCTGCCACTCGGTCTCTCTGCCACTCGGTCGTTCTCTCTCTCTCACTCGGTCTCTCTCTCTCTCACTCGGTCTCTCTCTCTCTCACTCGGTCTCTCTCTCTCACTCGGTCTCTCTCTCTCACTCCGTCTCTCTATCGGTCTCTCTCTCTCTCACTCGGGCTCTCTCTCTCTCACTCGGTCACTCGCTCTCACTCGGTCGCTCTCGATCTCAATCGGTCTCTCTCTCGCTCGGTCTCTCTCTCTCTCGCTCGGTCTCTCTCTGTCTCGCTCGGTCTCTCTCTCTCTCTCTCGCTCGGTCTCTCTCTCTCTTGCTCAGTCTCTCTCTCTCTCGCTCGGTCTCTCTCTCTCTCACTCGGGCTCTCTCTCTCTCACTCGGTCTCTCTCGCTCTCACTCGGTCGCTTTCGCTCTCAATCGGTCTCTCTCTCTCTGACTCGGTCTCTCTCTCTCTCACTCGGTCTCTCTCTCTCTCCCTCACTCGGACTCTCTCTCTCTCGCTCGGTCTCTCTCTCTCTCTCTCGCTCGATCTCTCTCTTTCTCTCTCGCTCGGTCTCTCTCTCTCTCTCTCGCTCGGTCTCTCTCTCTCTCGCTCAGTCTCTCTCTCTCTCGCTCGGTCTCTCTCTCTCTCGCTCAGTCTCTCTCTCGCTCGGTCTCTCTCTGACTCGGTCTCTCTATCTCTCGGTCTCTCTCTCTCTCGCTCGGTCTCTCTCTCTCTCGCTCGGTCTCTCTCTCTCTCTCTCGCTCGGTCTCTCTCTCTCTCGCTCGGACTCTCTCTCTCTCGCTCGGTCTCTCTCTCGCTCGCTCGGTCCCTCTCTATCTCACTCTGTCCCTCTCTCTCTCACACGGTCTCTCTCTCTCTCACTCGGTCTCTCTCTCTCACTCGGTCTCTCTCTCTTTCACTCGGTCCTTCTCTCTCTCACTCGGTCCCTCTCTCTCTCACTCGGTCTCTCTCTCTCTCACTCGGTCACTCTCACTCGGTCGGTCTCTCTCTCACTCAGTCTCTCTCGCTCTCACTCGGTCGCTCTCGCTCTCAATCGGTCTCTCTCTCTCTCCCTCACTCGGACTCTCTCTCTCTCACTCGGTCTCTCTCTCTCTGACTCGGTCTCTCTCTCTCTCACTCGGTCTCTCTCTCTCTCCCTCACTCGGACTCTCTCACTCTCGCTCGGTCTCTCTCTCTCTCTCTCGCTCGGTCTCTCTCTCTCTCTCTCGCTCGGTCTCTCTCTCTCTCGCTCAGTCTCTCTCTCTCTCGCTCGGTCTCTCTCTCTCTCGCTCGGTCTCTCTCTCGCTCGGTCTCTCTCTCTCTGACTCGGTCTCTCTATCTCTCGGTCTCTCTCCCTCTCGCTCGGTCTCTCTCGCTCGGTCTCTCTCTCTCTCTCTCGCTCGGTCTCTCTCTCTCTCGCTCGGACTCTCTCTCTCTCGCTCGGTCTCTCTCTCTCTCGCTCGGTCTCTCTCTCTCTCGCACGGTCCCTCTCTATCTCACTCTGTCCCTCTCTCTCTCACACGGTCTCTCTCTCTCTCACTCGGTCTCTCTCTCTCACTCGGTCTCTCTCTCTTTCACTCGGTCCTTCTCTCTCTCACTCGGTCCCTCTCTCTCTCACTCGGTCTCTCTCTCTCTCACTCGGTCTCTCTCACTCGGTCGGTCTCTCTCTTACTCGGTCTCTCTCTCTCTCACTCGGTCTCTCTCTCTCTCACTCGGTCTCTCTCTCTCTCGCTCGGTCTCTCTCTCTGACTCGGTATCTCTCTCTCTCACTCGGTCTCTCTCTCTCTCCCTCACTCGGACTCTCTCTCTCTCGGTCTCTCTCTCTCTCGCTCGGTCTCTCTCTCTCTCTCTCGCTCGGTCTCTCTCTCTCTCGCTCGGTCTCTCTCTCTCTGACTCGGTCTCTCTCTATCTCTCGGTCTCTCTCTCTCTCTCGCTCGGTCTCTCTCTCTCTCGCTCGGTCTCTCTCTCTCTCGCTCGGTCTCTCTCTCTCTCGCTCGGTCCCTCTCTCTCTCGCTCGGTCCCTCTCTCTCTCGCTCGGTCTCTCTCTCTCTCGCTCGGTCTCTCTCTCTCTCGCTCGGTCCCTCTCTATCTCACTCTGTCCCTCTCTCTCTCACACGGTCTCTCTCTCTCTCACTCGGTCTCTCTCTCTCACTCGGTCTCTCTCTCTATCTCTCGGTCTCTCTCTCACTCGGTCCTTCTCTCTCTCACTCGTTCCCTCTCTCTCTCACTCGGTCCCTCTCTATCTCACTCGGTCTCTCTCTCTCACTCGGTCTCTCTCTCTCACTCGGTCTCTCTCTCTCTCACTCGGTCACTCTCACTCGGTCGGTCTCTCTCTTACTCTGTCTCTCTCTCTCTCACTCGGTCTCTCTCTCTCTCACTCGGTCTCTCTCTCTCTCACTCGGGTCTCTCTTCTGACTCGGTCACTCTCCCTCTCTCTCGGACTCTCTCGCTCGGTCTCTCTCTCTGACTCGGTATCTCTCTCTCTCACTCGGTCACTCTCCCTCCGTCTCGGTTTCTCTCATTCGGTCTCTCTCTCTCTCGCTCGGTCTCTCTCTCTCTCGCTCGGTCTCTCTCTCTCTCGCTCGGTCCCTCTCTCTCTCGCTCGGTCCCTCTCTCTCTCGCTCGAATTCTGTCACTCGATCTCTCTCACTCGGTCTCTCTCTCTCTCTCCCCCTCAGTCTCTCTCTCTCTCAGTCGGTCTCTCTTTCTAATTCGGTCTCTCTCTCTCTCACTCAGTCTCTCTCTCTCACTTGGTCTCTCTCTCTCTCTCACTCGGTCTCTCTCCCTCTCGCTCGGTCTCTATCTCTCTCTCTCGGTCTCTCTCTCTCTCTCTCTCGCTCGGTCTCTCTCTCTCTCGCTCGGACTCTCTCTCTCTCGCTCGGACTCTCTCTCTCTCGCTCGGTCTCTCTCTCTCTCGCTCGGTCTCTCTCTCTCTCGCTCGGTCTCTCTCTCTCTCGCACGGTCCCTCTCTATCTCACTCTGTCCCTCTCTCTCTCACACGGTCTCTCTCTCTCTCACTCGGTCTCTCTCTCTCACTCGGTCTCTCTCTCTTTCACTCGGTCCTTCTCTCTCTCACTCGGTCTCTCTCTCTCTCACTCGGTCACTCTCACTCGGTCGGTCTCTCTCTTACTCGGTCTCTCTCTCTCTCACTCGGTCTCTCTCTCTCTCGCTCGGTCTCTCTCTCTGACTCGGTATCTCTCTCTCTCACTCGGTCTCTCTCTCTCTCCCTCGGTCTCTCTCTCTCTCCCTCACTCGGACTCTCTCTCTCTCGGTCTCTCTCTCTCTCGCTCGGTCTCTCTCTCTCTCTCTCGCTCGGTCTCTCTCTCTCTCGCTCGGTCTCTCTCTCTCTGACTCGGTCTCTCTCTCTCTCTCGCTCGGTCTCTCTCTCTCTCGCTCGGTCTCTCTCTCTCTCGCTCGGTCTCTCTCTCTCTCGCTCGGTCCCTCTCTCTCTCGCTCGGTCTCTCTCTCTCTCGCTCGGTCTCTCTCTCTCTCGCTCGGTCCCTCTCTATCTCACTCTGTCCCTCTCTCTCTCACACGGTCTCTCTCTCTCTCACTCGGTCTCTCTCTCTCACTCGGTCTCTCTCTCTATCTCTCGGTCTCTCTCTCACTCGGTCCTTCTCTCTCTCACTCGTTCCCTCTCTCTCTCACTCGGTCCCTCTCTATCTCACTCGGTCTCTCTCTCTCACTCGGTCTCTCTCTCTCACTCGGTCTCTCTCTCTCTCACTCGGTCACTCTCACTCGGTCGGTCTCTCTCTTACTCTGTCTCTCTCTCTCTCACTCGGTCTCTCTCTCTCTCACTCGGTCTCTCTCTCTCTCACTCGGGTCTCTCTTCTGACTCGGTCACTCTCCCTCTCTCTCGGACTCTCTCGCTCGGTCTCTCTCTCTGACTCGGTATCTCTCTCTCTCACTCGGTCACTCTCCCTCCGTCTCGGTTTCTCTCATTCGGTCTCTCTCTCTCTCGCTCGGTCTCTCTCTCTCTCGCTCGGTCTCTCTCTCTCTCGCTCGGTCCCTCTCTCTCTCGCTCGGTCCCTCTCTCTCTCGCTCGAATTCTGTCACTCGATCTCTCTCACTCGGTCTCTCTCTCTCTCTCCCCCTCAGTCTCTCTCTCTCTCAGTCGGTCTCTCTTTCTAATTCGGTCTCTCTCTCTCTCACTCAGTCTCTCTCTCTCTCGCTCGGTCTCTCTCTCTCTCTCTCGGTCTCTCTCTCTCTCTCGGTCTCTCTCTCTCTCTCACTCGGTCTCTCTTTCTCGCTCGGTCTCTCTCTCTCTCTCACTCGATCTCTCTCTCTCTCACACTCGGTCTCTCTCCCTCTCTCTCGGTCTCACTCCCTCTCTCTCGGTCTCACTCCCTCTCTCTCGGTCTCTCTCTCTCTCACTCGGCCTGTCTCTCTCTCACTCGGTCTCTCTCTCACTCGGTCTCTGTCTCTCTAACTCGGTCTCTCTCTCGGTCTCTCTATCACTCGGTCTCTCTCTCGGTCTCTCTATCACTCGGTCTCTCTATCACTCGGACTCTCTATCACTCGGACTCTCTATCACTCGGACTCTCTATCACTCGGTCTCTGATCATCCGACAGTGCAGCACTCCCTCAGTACTGACCCTCCGACAGTGCAGCACTCCCTCAGTACTGACCCTCGGACAGTGCAGCACTCCCTCAGTACTGACCCTCTGACAGTGCAGCACTCCCTCAGTACTGACCCTCTGACAGTGCAGCACTCCCTCAGTACTGACCCTCTGACAGTGCAGCACTCCCTCAGTACTGACCCTCTGACAGTGCGGCATTCCCTCAGTACTGACCCTCTGACAGTGCAACACTGCCTCAGTACTGACCCTCCGACAGTGCAGCGCTCCCTCAGTACTGACCCTCCGACAGTGCAGCACTCCCTCAGTACTGACCCTCCGACAGTGCAGCACTCCCTCAGTACTGACCCTCCGACAGTGCAGCACTCCCTCAGTACTGACCCTCTGACAGTGCAGCACTCCCTCAGTACTTACCCTCTGACAGTGCAGCACTCCCTCAGTACTGACCCTCCGACAGGGCAGCACTCCCTCAGTACTGACCCTCTGACAGTGCAGCACTCCCTCAGTACTGACCCTCTGATAGTGCTCGGGGAAATGCTGGTGTGTGTCAATGGGGAGAGGTGGGTGAGAGGGTTAATCCCCCTCCGATAGGGAACATCCCTTGAATGTTAAGGCTCTGGACTCTGCGCTGTCGAATGAACCAATGAGTGCCAGGCTCCTGTGGGAGAAAAGGAGAGGGGCACAAGATGGGAATAACACTCTGCATTTCTCTCCTTCACCACCTCTGCCCCTTACTGTTTCCATGTGCCTCTCTCTCTCACCCGAACTCATTCTCTGACCCTCCTTCTCTGTCCCAGTCTCTCTCTCTCTCTCTCTGGTTTTCTTTCTCTCTCCTTCTGAGTCTCTCTCTCTCTCCCGCTCTCACATTGATGAAAACTCTCTCTCTCCTGGCGAATCAAAGAGGATTGTTCCTCACCTTGTTCATGTTCGATGCAGTTGACTGACCCTCACACAGATTCACGGTGTTGAGGTACTCTCTCGCTGACACAAACACACTCCTTCTTCAGAGCTCACTCCAGCGGACGAGGAGGCAAGATTAAGACTATTGACAGAAGGGAAGTCAAAAGGGAACATGAAATGAGATTCCACCGAGATCAAATCCAATCAGGATAAAGGGGAGGATCTCCCATCGCAATCGGTCTCAGATTAACCCTCTCACCCTCCCATTTACACACACCGGGCAGCCTGTTCCCTATCGGACGGGGATTAACCCTCTCACCCACCTCTCCTCTTTTACACACACCGGGCAGCCTGTTCCCTATCGGAGGGGGATTAACCCTCTCACCCACCTCTCCCCATTTACACACACCGGGCAGCCTGTTCCCTATCGGAGGGGGGATTAACCCTCTCACCCACCTCTCCCCATTTACACACACCGGGCAGCCTGTTCACTATCGGAGGGGGGATTAACCCTCTCACCCACCTCTCCCCATTTACACACACCGGGCAGCCTGTTCCCTATCGGAAGGGGGATTAACCCTCTCACCCACCTCTCCCCATTTACACACACCGGGCAGCCTGTTCCCTATCGGAGGGGGGATTAACCCTCTCGCCCACCTCTCCCCCATTAACACACACCGGGCAGTCTGTTCCCTATCGGAGGGGGATTAACCCTCACACCCACCTCTCCCCATTTACACACACCGGGCAGCCTGTTCCCTATCGGAGGGAGATTAACCCTCTCACCCACCTCTCCCCATTTACACACACCGGGCAGCCTGTTCCCTATCGGAGGGAGATTAACCCTCTCACCCTCTCTATTACACACAGCGGGCAGCCTGTTCCCTATCGGAGGGGGATTAACCCTCTCACCCACCTCTCCCCATTTACACACACCGGGCAGCCTGTTCCCTATCGGAGGGAGATTAACCCTCTCACCCACCTCTCCCCATTTACACACACCGGGCAGCCTGTTCCCTATCGGAGGGGGATTAACCCTCTCACTCACCTCTCCCCATTTACACACACCGGGCAGCCTGTTCCCTAACGGAGGGGAATTAACCCTCTCACCCACCTCTCCCCCATTTACACACACCGGGCAGCCTGTTCCCTATCGGAGGGGGATTAACCCTCTCACCAACCTCTCCCCATTTACACACACCGGGCAGCCTGTTCCCTATCGGAGGGGGATTAACCCTCTCACCCACCTCTCCCCATTTACACACACCGGGCAGCCTGTTCCCTATCGGAGGGGGATTAACCCACTCACCCACCTCTCCCCATTTACACACACCGGGCAGTCTGTTCCCTATCGGAGGGGGATTAACCCTCTCACCCACCTCTCCCCATTTACACACACCGGGCAGCCTGTTCCCTATCGGAGGGAAATTAACCCTCTCTCTCACCTCTCCCCATTTACACACACCGGGCAACCTGTTCCCTATCGGAGGGGGATTAACCCTCTCACCCACCTCTCCCCATTTACACACACCGGGCAGCCTGTTCCCTATTGGAGGGGGATTAACCCTCTCACCCACCTCTCCCCATTTACACACACCGGGCAGCCTGTTCCCTATCGGAGGGAGATTAACCCTCTCACCCTCCCTATTACACACAGCGGGCAGCCTGTTCCCTATCGGAGGGGGATTAACCCTCTCACCCACCTCTCCCCATTTACACACACCGGGCAGCCTGTTCCCTATCGGAGAGGGATTAACCCTCTCACTCACCTCTCCCCATTTACACACATCGGGCAGCCTGTTCCCTATCGGAGGGGGGGATTAACCCTCTCACCCACCTCTCCCCATTTACACACACCGGGCAACCTGTTCCCTATCGGAGGGGGATTAACCCTCTCACCCACCTCTCCCCATTTACACACACCGGGCAGCCTGTTCCCAATCGGAGGGGGATTAACCCTCTCACCCACCTCTCCCCATTTACACACACCGGGCAGCCTGTTCCCTATCGGAGGGGGGATTAACCCTCTCACCCACCTCTCCCCATTTACACACACCGGGCAGTCTGTTCCCTATCGGAGGGGGGATTAACCCTCTCACCCACCTCTCCCCATTTACACACACCGGGCAGCCTGTTCCCTATCGGAGGGGGATTAACCCTCTCACCCACCTCTCCCCCCATTTACACACACCGGGCAGCCTGTTCCCTATCGGAGGGGGATTAACCCTCTCACCCACCTCTCCCCCGTTTACCCACACACCGGGCAGCCTGTTCCCTATCGGAGGGGGGGATTAACCCTCTCACCCACCTCTCCCCCCATTTACACACACCGGGCAGCCTGTTCCCTATCGGAAGGGGATTAACCCTCTCACCCCCTCTCTGCTTCAACCCTGCGTTCCTTGACAGTCCGAAATCCAGCCAGGTAAGCCGGTTGCAATTTATGGTGTACGGTCTCTGTGTCCTCTGGGTCCTGCCGTCCCCATGTGGTCCTGGTCTGTAGAATCTGCGAAGGGTCTTCAGTTGGGTGGAGGGCGCGGTCGTGGGTGGTCGATCTTCGTGGAGGGCCGCGTCTGCGGCCTTGTTGCCTTCGGTTGAGCCTGACACCCCCAGATCTTCCGGCTTCAGCTCTGTTTCAACTGCTCCCAACGTCTCACCGCCTGCTAGCTGGTTTCTCCCTCTCCCTCCTTCATAACTGACTGCCCAGTTATCGAGTCTTCCGAGTTTCTTATCGGAATCCAAATCAAGGTGAGTTCTTTGTTTGATTTTGTTGGGCTTCCCCTGGTGATTGATGTCTCGTGGTTTTTAATGTGCTGGCGTGATGTTTATCATTGTCTTCCTGCCCCCCCGTAACTAGTTTTGAACATTGTACATGTGGAGTATTGATGTGTTCGCATAATTGAATTGATGGGGCCGACCTCCCTTAGTAGTTAGTAGCGATTATTTACTGCAAGATTTCGACGGGCTTCAGATTGGTGTGAGGTGAAGTATTTCTCTGGGTTGAATGTATTAAAAGGAAGAATGCGTATTCTTTCTCCTCTTGTTGTCCGGTTTCAGGCCAAACAATCCACACTACACTCAATAATCCCGGGCGTGTGCAACCCCAGGACTTCATGGCCCAACCATCCTGTCTGCAGGGTTTTACACTTAACTCAGCAGTTTAAAAGTCAAAAAGTCATATCCTTGTTAATAATATGTCTCTCCGTCAGGGACCCTGTTTAAAGAGGGAGTCTCTCCGTCGGGGACCCTGTTTAAAGAGGGAGTCTCTCCGTCAGGGACCCTGTTTAAAGAGGGAGTCCCTCCATCAGAGACCCTGTTTAAAGAGGGAGTCTCTCCCTCAGGGACCCTGTTTAAAGAGGGAGTCTCTCCGTCAGGGACCCTGTTTAAAGAGGGAGTCTCTCCGTCAGGGACCCTGTTTAAAGAGGGAGTCTCTCCGTCAGGGACCCTGTTTAAAGAGGGAGTCTCTCCGTCAGGGACCCTGTTTAAAGAGGGAGTCTCTCCGTCAGGGACCCTGTTTAAAGAGGGAGTCTCTCCATCAGGGACCCTGTTTAAAGAGGGAGTCTCTCCGTCGCGGACCCTGTTTAAAGAGGGAGTCTCTCCGTCAGGGACCCTGTTTAAAGAGGGAGTCTCTCCGTCAGGGACCCTGTTTAAAGAGGGAGTCTCTCCCTCAGGGACCCTGTTTAAAGAGGGAGTCTCTCCGTCAGGGACCCTGTTTAAAGAGGGAGTCTCTCCGTCAGGGACCCTGTTTAAAGAGGGAGTCTGTCCGTCAGGGACCCTGTTTAAAGAGGGAGTCTCTCCGTCAGGGGTCCTGTTTAAAGAGGGAGTCCCTCTGTCAGGGACGCTGTATATAGAGGTAGTCTCTCCGTCAGGGACCCTGTCTAAAGAGGGAGTCTCTCCGTCAGGGGTCCTGTTTATGGAGGGAGTCTCTCCGTCAGGGACCCTGTTTAAAGAGGGAGTCTCTCCGTCAGGGGTCCTGTTTATAGAGGGAGTCTCTCCGACAGGGACCCTGTTTAAAGAGGGAGTCTCTCCGTCAGGGACCCTGTTTATAGGATGACAAGGCAGCCACTCATCCAGACCTCAATCAGTGTTTGGGGGCTTTGGTTGAATGAAGCACTCGAGTGTTTCACAGGTTTGTTCTCTCTGGCTGGTCCCACCATTTAATCCGTGTGAGTCTGTGACCGGGGGGTCAATGAGAAAAGTGAGGGCCAGGGAGACAGGAAGTGAGGAAGAAAGTATTTTACAACGAGAAGTAACAGGGAATTCTGTAAATCTCAGAAGATAATAAAGACCATCGGTTAGACCACACTTGGAGCGCTGTGCACAGTTCTGGTCTCCGTATCCCTCGGTTAGACCACACTTGGAGCACTGTGCACAGTTCTGGTCTCCCTATCCCTCGGTTAGACCACACTTGGAGCACTGTGCACAGTTCTGGTCTCCGTATCCCTCGGTTAGACCACACTTGGAGCACTGTGCACAGTTCTGGTCTCCCTATCCCTCGGTTAGACCACACTTGGAGCACTGTGCACAGTTCTGCTCTCCGTATCCCTCGGTTAGACCACACTTGGAGCACTGTGCACAGTTCTGCTCTCCGTATCCCTCGGTTAGACCACACTTGGAGCACTGTGCACAGTTCTGCTCTCCCTATCCCTCGGTTAGACCACACTTGGAGCACTGTGCACAGTTCTGGTCTCCGTGTCCCTCGGTTAGACCACACTTGGAGCACTGTGCACAGTCCTGGTCACTGTATCCCTCGGATAGACCACACTTGGAGCACTGTGCACAGTTCTGGTCTCCATATCCCTCAGTTAGACCACACTTGGAGCACTGTGCACAGTTCTGATCTCCGTATCCCTCGGTTAGACCACACTTGGAGCACTGTGCACAGTCGTGGTCACCGTATCCCTCGCTTAGACCACACTCGGAGCACTGTGCACGGTTCTGGTCTCCGTATCCCTCGGTTAGACAATACTTGGAGCACTGTGCACAGTTCTGGTCTCCCTATACCTCGGTTAGACCACACTTGGAGCACTGTGCACAGTTCTGGTCTCCGTATCCCTCGGTTAGACCACACTTGGAGCACTGTGCACAGTTCTGCTCTCCGTATCCCTCGGTTAGACCACACTTGGAGCACTATGCACAGTTCTGGTCTCTGTATCCCTCGGTTAGACCACGCTTGGAGCACTGTGCACAGTTCTGGTCTCCGTATCCCTCAGTTAGACCACACTTGGGGCACTGAGCACAGTTCTGGTCTCCGTATCCCTCGGTTAGACCACGCTTGGAGCACTGTGCACAGTTCTGGTCTCCGTATCCCTCGGTTAGACCACACTCGGAGCACTGTGCTGTTCTGGGCTGGAGGAGGTTACAGGGATAGGGAGGTTTGTAGGGAGTGGAGGTGACAGAGATCCGGAGGGTTGTACGGACTGGAGGTTACAGAGATAGGGAGGGTTGGAGGGACTGGAGGTGACAGAGATCAGGAGGGTTGTAGGGACTGGAGGGTACAGAGATAGGGAGGGTTGTAGGAACTGAGGTTACAGAGATAGGGAGGACTGTAGGAACTGGAGGTGACAGAGATCGGGAGGGTTGTAGGTACTGGAGGGTACAGAGATAGGGAAGGTTGTAGGGACTGGAGGCAACAGAGATAGGGAGGGTTGTAGGGAATGGAGGAGGTTACAGAGATAGGGAGGGCTGTAGGGGCTGGAGGAGGTTACAGAGATAGGGAGGGGTGTAGCGGCTGGAGGACGTTACAGAGATAGGGAGAGTTGTAGTTGTTGGAGGAGGTTACAGAGATAGGGAGGGTTGTAGTGACTGGAGGAGGTTACAGAGATAGGGAGAGTTTTAGGGACTGGAGGTTACAGAGGCAGGGAGGATAGTAGGGACTTCAGGATAGAGAGATAGGGAGAGTTGAAGGGAGTGGAGGTTAAGGAGATTGGGAGGGTTGTAGGGCCTGGGGGAGGATACAGAGATAGGGAGGGTTGTAGGGCCTGGGGGAGGATACAGAGATAGGGAGGGTTGTAGGGCCTGGGGGAGGATACAGAGATAGGGAGGGTTGTAGGGCCTGGGGGAGGATACAGAGATAGGGAGGGTTGTAGGGCCTGGGGGAGGATACAGAGATAGGGAGGGTTGTAGGGCCTGGGGGAGGATACAGAGATAGGGAGGGTTGTAGGGCCTGGGGGAGGATACAGAGATAGGGAGGGTTGTAGGGGCTGGGGGAGGATACAGAGATAGGGAGGGTTGTAGGGGCTGGGGGAGGATTCAGTGATAGGCAGGGTTTTAGCGATTGGATGATGTCACAGAGAGAGTGAGGGGTGTAGGTGTAGGAGGAGGTTACAGAGATAGGGAGGGTTGTAGGTGCTGGTGGAGGTTAAAGAGATAGGGAGGGTTGTAGGGGCTGGAGGAGGTTTCAGAGATAGGGAGGGTTGTAGGGACTGGAGTTTACAGAGATAGGGAGGGTTGTAGGGACTGGAGGTTACAAGGATAGGGAGGGTTGTAGGGGCTGGAGCTTACAGAGATAGGGAGGGTTGTAGGGACTGGAGGTTACAGAGATAGTGAGGGTTACAGTGACTGGAGGTTACAGAGATAGGGAGGGTTGTAGGGTCTGGAGGTTACAGAGATAGGGAGGGTTGTAGGGACTGGAGGTTACAGAGATAGGGAGGTTGGTAGGGACTGGAGGTAACAGAGATAGGGAGGGTTGTACTGCCTGGAGGACGTTACAGAGATCGGGAGGGTTGTAGGGACTGGAGGTTACAAAGACAGGGAGGGTTGTAGGCCCTGGAGGAGGTAACAGAGATAGGGAGGGTTGTAGTGATTGGAGGAGGTTACAGATATAGGGAGGGATTTAGGGACTGGAGAATACAGAGATAGGGAGGGTTGTCGGGACAGGAGGTTACAGAGATAGGGAGATTTGTAGGGACTGGAGGTTACAGAGATAGGGAGGGTTGTCGGGACTGGAGGTTACATAGATAGGGAGATTTGTAGGGACTGGAGGTTACAGAGATAGGGAGGTTTGTAGGGACTGGAGGTTACAGAGATAGGGAGGATGGTAGGGACTGGAGGTTACAGAGATAGGGAGGGTTGTAGAGATTGGAGTTTACAGAGATAGGGAGGGTTGTATGGACTGGAGGATACAGAGATAGGGAGGGTTGAATGGACTGGAGGAGGTTACAGAGATAGAGAAGTTTGTAGGGGCTGTCGGAGGATACAGAGATAGGGAAGGTTGGATGTGCTGGAGGAGGTCACAGAGAAAAGGAGGACTGAAGGGGCTGGAGGAGGATTCAGTGATAGGCAGGGTTTTAACGATTGGACGATGTCACAGAGATAGGCAGCATTGTAAGGGCTGGAGGAGGTTACAGAGATAGGGAGGATTGTAGGGGCTGGGGGAGGTTACAGAGATAGGAAGGGGTGTAGGTGCTGGAAGAGGTTACAGAGATAGGGAAGGTTGTAGGGACTGGAGGAGGTTACTGAGATAGGGAGGGTTGCAGGTACTGGAGGTGACAGAGATAGGGAGGGTAGTAGGGACTCGAGGTTACAGAGATAGGAAGGTTTGTAGTGACGGAGGTTACAGAGATAGGGAGGGTTGTAGGGACTGGAGGTTACAGAGATAGGGAGGGTTGTAGGGACTGGAGGTCACAGCGATAGGGAGGGTTGTAGGGACTCGAGGTTACAGAGATAGGGAGGTTTGTAGTGACTGGAGTTACAGAGATAGGGAGGGTTGTAGGGACTGGAGGTTACAGAGATAGGGAACATTGTAGGGACTGGACGTTACAGAGATAGGGAGGGATGGAGGGACTGGAGGTTACAGAGATAGGGAGCGTTGTAGGGACTGGAGGTTACAACGACAGGGAGGGTTGTTGGGACTGGAGGTTACAGAGATAGGGAGGATTGTAGGGACTGGAGGAGGTTACAGAGATAGGGAGGGTTGTAGCGACTGGAGGTTACAGAGATAGGAGGGATGGAGGGACTGGAGGTTACAGAGATAGGGAGGGTTGTTGGGACTGGAGGTTACAGAGATAGGGAAGGTTGTAGGGACTGGAGAAGGTTACTGAGATAGGGAGTGTTGCAGGTACTGGAGGAGACAGAGATAGGGAGGGTTGTAGGGACTCGAGGTTACAGAGATGGGAAGGTTTGTAGTGACGGAGGTTACAGAGATAGGGAGGGTTGTAGGGACTGGAGGTCAAAGAGATAGGGAGGTTTGTTGGGACTGGAGGTTACAGAGATTGGGAGGGTTGCAGGGAGAGGAGGTTACAGAGATAGGGAGGGTTGTAGGGACAGGAGGTTACAGAGATAGGGAGGGTTGTCGGGGCTGGAGGAGGTTACAGAGATAGGGAAGGTTGTAGGGGCTGGAGGTGGTTATAGAGATAGGGAGGGTTGTAGGGACTGGAGGTTACAGAGATAGGGAGGGTTGTAGGGACTGGAGGTTACAGAGATAGGGATCGTTGTAGGGACTGGAGGTTACAGAGATAGGGAGGGTTGTTGGGACTGGAGTTTACGGAGATAGGGAGGGTTGTAGGGACTGGTGGTTATAGAGATAGGGAGGGTTGTAGGGACTGGAGGTTACAGAGATAGGGAGGGTTGTAGGGACTGGAGGTTACAGAGATAGGGAGGGTTGTTGGGACTGGAGGTTACAGAGATAGGGAGGGTTGTAGGGAAGGAGGTTACAGAGATAGGGAGGATTGTAGGGACTGGAGGAGGTTACAGAGATAGGGAGGGTTGTAGGGACTGGAGGTTACAGAGATAGGGAGGGTTGGAGGGACTGGAGGTTACAGAGATAGGGAGGGTTGTTGGGACTGGAGGTTACAGAGATAGTGAGGGTTGTAGCGACTGGAGGTTACAGAGATAGGGAGGTTTGTAGGGGCTGGAGGAGTTTACAGGGGTATGGAGGGTTGTAGGGACTGGAGGAACAGAGATAGTGAGGTGTGTAGGAGCTGGAGGAGGTTACAGAGATAGGGAGGATTGTAGGGGCTGGAGGAGGTTACCGAGGTAGGGAGGGTTGTAGGGACTGGAGGTTACAGAGCTTGGGAGGGTTGTAGGGACTCGAGGTTACAGAGCTAGGGAGGATTGTAGGGACTGGAGGTCTGGAGGTTACAGAGATAGGGAGGGTTTTAGGGACTGGAGGTTACAGAGATAGGGAGGGTTGTAGGGTCTGGAGGTTACAGAGATACGGAGGGTTGTAGGGACTGGAGGAGGATACAAAGATAGGGAGGGTTGTAAGGTCTGGAGGTTACAGAGATACGGAGGGTTGTTGGGACTGGAGGAGGATACAAAGATAGGGAGGATTGTAAGGTCTGGAGGTTACAGAGATACGGAGGGTTGTAGGGGCTGGGGTTGGATACAGAGATAGGGAGGGTTGTAGGGGCTGGTGGCGGATGCAGTGATAGGGAGGGTTGAAGGGGCTGGGGGAGGATACAGAGATAGGGAAGGTTGGATGTGCTGGAGGAGGTCACAGAGAAAAGGAGGACTGAAGGGGTTGGAGGAGGATTCAGTGATAGGCAGGGTTTTAGCGATTGGATGATGTCACAGAGATAGGCAGCATTGTAAGGGCTGTAGGAGGTAAAAGAGATAGGGAGGGGTGTAGAGGCTGGAGGAGGTTACAGAGAGAGGGAGGGGTCTAGGGGCTGGAGGAGGTTACAGAGATAGGGAGGGGTGTAGGGGCTGGAAGAGTTTACAGAGATAGGGAAGGTTGTAGGGACTGGAGGAGGTTACTGAGATAGGGAGGGTTGCAGGTACTGGAGTTGACAGAGATAGGGAGGGTTGTAGGGACTCGAGGTTACAGACATAGGAAGGTTTGTAGTGACGGAGGTTACAGAGATAGGGAGGGTTGTAGGGACTGGAGGTCACAGAGATAGGGTGGGTTGTAGGGACTGTTGCATGCAGGCATAGGGCGGGTTGTAGGGACTGGAGGTTACAGAGATATGGAGGGTTGTAGGGACTGGAGGTTACAGAGATAGCGAGGGTTGTAGGGACTCGAGGTTACAGAGATAGGGAGGTTTGTAGTGACTGGAGGTTACAGAGATAGGGAGGGTTGTAGGGACTGGAGGTTACAGAGATAGGGAGGGTTGTTGGGACTGGAGGTTACAGAGATAAGGAGGGTTTTTGGGACTGGAGGTTACAGAGATAGGGAGGGTTGTAGGGACTGGAGGTTACAGAGATAGGGAGGGATGTTGGGACTGGAGGTTACAGAGATAGGGAGGGTTGTAGGGGCTGGAGGAGGTTACAGAGATAGGGAGGTTAATAGGGACTGGAGGAGGTTACTGAGATTGGGAGGGGTGTAGGGTCTGGAGGAAGTTACAGAGATAGGGAGGATTGTAGGGGCTGGAGGAAGTTACAGAGATAGGGAGGATTGTATGGGCTGGAGGAAGTTACAGAGATAGGCAGCATTGTATGGGCTGGAGGAAATTACAGAGATAGGCAGCATTGTATGGGCTGGAGGAAGTTATAGAGATAGGGAGGATTGTAGCAGCTGGAGGAGGTTACAGAGATAGGCAGCATTGTATGGGCTGGAGGAAGTTACAGAGATAGGGAGGATTGTAGCGGCTGGAGGAAGTTACAGAGATAGGCAGCATTGTATGGGCTGGAGGAAGTTACAGAGATAGGGAGGATTGTAGGGGCTGGAGGAGGTTACAGAGATAGGGAAGGTTGTAGGGGCTGCAGGAGGACACAGAGTTATGAATGGTTGTAGGGGCTGGAGGAAGTTACAGAGAAAGGGAAGGTAATAGGGACTCGAGGAGGTTACAGAGATAGGGAGGGGTGTATGGGCTGGAGGAGGTTACAGAGATAGGGAGGGGTGTAGGGGCTGGAGGAGGTTACAGAGATAGGGAGGGTTGTAGGGGCTGGAGGAGGTTACAGAGATTGGGAAGGTTGTAGTGGCTGGAGGAGGATACAGAGATAGGGAGGTTAATAGGGGCTGGAGGAGGTTACTGAGATAGGGAAGGCTGTAGGGACTGGAGGAGGTTACAGAGATAGGGAGGGTTGCAGGTACTGAAGGTTACAGAGATAGGGAGGGTTGTAGTGACTGGAGGCGGTTATAGAGATAGGGAAGGGTGTAGTGACTGGAGGTTACAGAGATAGAGAGGATTGTAGTGACTGGAGGTTACAGAGATAAGGAGGGTTGTAGGGACTGGAGGTTACATAAATAGGGAGGGTTGTAGGCCCTGGAGGTTACAGAGATAGGGAGGGTTGTAGAGACTGTAGGTTACAGAGATAGGGAGGTTTGTAGGGACTGGAGGTTACAGAGATAGGGAGGGTTGTAGGGACTAGATGTTACAGAGATAGGGAGGGTTGTAGGGACTGGAGGTTACAGAGTTAGGGAGGGTTTGTAGGGACTGGAGGTTACAGAGATAGGGAGGGTGGTAGTGACTGGAGGTTACAGAGATAGGGAGGGTTGTAGGGACTGGAGGTTACAGAGATAGGGAGGGTTGTCGTGGCTGTAGGTTACAGAGATAGGGAGGGTTGTAGTGACTGGAGGTTACACAGATAGGGAGGGTTGTAGGGACTGGAGGTTACAGAGATAGGGAAGGTTGTAGGGACTGGAGGAGGTTTCAGAGATAGGGAAGGTTGCTGTTACTGGAGGTTACAGAGATAGGGAGGTTTGATGGGATTGGTGGTGACAGAGATAGGGAGGGTTGAATGGACTGGAGGATACAGAGATACAGAGGGTTGTAATAACTGGAGGTTACAGAGATAGGGAGGGTTGTAGGGACTGGAGGTTACAAAGATAGGGTGGGTTGTAGGGACTGGAGGTTACAGAGATAGGGAGGGTTGTAGGGACTGGAGGTTACAGAGAAAGGGAGGTTTGTAGGGACTGGAGGTTACAGAGATAGGGACGGTTGTAGGGACTGGAGGTTACAGAGAAAGGGAGGGTTGTAGGGCCCGGAGGTTACATTGATAGGGAGGGTTGTAGGGACTGGAGGTTACAGAGATAAGGAGAGTTTGTAGGGACTGGAGCATACAGAGATAGGGAGGGTTGTTGTCCCTGGAGGTTGCAGAGACAGGGAGGGTTGTAGTCACAGGAGGTTACAGAGTTGGGAGGGTTGAAAGGACTGGTGGAGGTTACAGAGATATGGAGGATTGTAGGACCTGGAGGAGGTTACAGAGATAGGGAGGGTTGTAGGGGCTGGGGGTGGATACAGAGATAGGGAAGTTTGGATGTGCTGGAGGAGGTTACAGAGATAGGCAGCATTGTAAGGGCTGGAGGAGGTTACAGAGACAGGGAGGGGCGTAGGGGCTGGAGGAGGTTACAGAGATAGGGAGGGGTGTAGGGGCTGGAGGAGGTTACAGAGATAGGGAGGGTTGTAGGGGCTGGAGGAGGTTACAGAGATTGGGAAGGTTGTCGTGGCTGGAGGAGGTTACAGAGATAGGGAGGGGTGTAGGGGCTGGAGGAGGTTACAGAGATAGGGAGGGGAGTAGGGGCTGGAGGAAGTTACGGAGATAGGGAGGGTGGTAGGGGCTGGAGGAGGTTACAGAGATTGGGAAGGTTGTAGTGGCTGGAGGAGGATACAGAGGTATGAATGGTTGCAGATGCTGGAGGAGGATACAGAGATAGGGAGGTTAATAGGGACTGGAGGAGGTTACAGAGATAGGGAGGGTTGCAGGTACTGAAGGTTACAGAGATAGGGAGGGTTGTAGTGACTGGAGGCGGTTATAGAGATTGAGAGGGTTGTAGTGACTGGAGGTTACAGAGATAGAGAGGGTTGTAGTGACTGGAGGTTACAGTGATAAGGAGGAGTGTAGGGACTGGAGGTTACATAGATAGGGAGGGTTGTAGGCCATGGAGGTTACAGAGATAGGGAGGGTTGTAGAGACTGGAGGTTACAGAGATAGGGAGGTTTGTAGGAACTGGAGGTTACAGAGATAGGGAGGGTTGTAGAGACTGGAGGTTACAGAGATAGGGAGGTTTGTTGGGATTGGTGGTGACAAAGATAGGGAGGGCTAAATGGACTGGAGGATACAGAGATAGAGAGGGTTGTAGTAACTGGAGGTTACAGAGATAGGGAGGGTTGTACGGACTGGAGGTTACAAAGATAGGGAGGGTTGTAGGGACTGGAGGTTACAGAGAAAGGGAGGGTTGTAGGGCCTGGAGGTTACAGAGAAAGGGAGGGTTGTAGGGCCCGGAGGTTACATTGATAGGGAGGGTTGTAGGGAGTGGAGGTTACAGAGATAGGGAGGGTTGTCGGGGCTGGAGGTTACAGAGATAGGGAGGGTTGTAGGGTTTGGAGGTTACAGAGATAGGAAGGTTTGTAGTGACTGGAGGTTACAGAGATAGGGAGGGTTGTAGGGACTGGAGGTTACAGAGATAGGAAGGGTTGTAGTGACTGGAGGTTACAGAGATAGGGAGGGTTGTAGGGACTGGAGGTTACAGAGATAGGGAGGGTTGTAGGGACTGGAGGTTACAGAGATCGGGAGGGTTGTACGGACTGGAGGTTACAAAGATAGGGAGGGTTGTAGGGACTGGAGGTTACAGAGAAAGGGAGGGTTGTAGGGCCTGGAGGTTACAGAGAAAGGGAGGGTTGTAGGGCCCGGAGGTTACATTGATAGGGAGGGTTGTAGGGAGTGGAGGTTACAGAGATAGGGAGGGTTGTCGGGGCTGGAGGTTACAGAGATAGGGAGGGTTGTAGGGTTTGGAGGTTACAGAGATAGGAAGGTTTGTAGTGACTGGAGGTTACAGAGATAGGGAGGGTTGTAGGGACTGGAGGTTACAGAGATAGGAAGGGTTGTAGTGACTGGAGGTTACAGAGATAGGGAGGGTTGTAGGGACTGGAGGTTACAGAGATAGGGAGGGTTGTAGGGACTGGAGGTTACAGAGATAGGGAGGGTTGTAGCGACTGGAGGTTACAGAGATAGGGAGGGGTGTAGGGGCTGGAGGAAGTTACAGAGATAGGGAGGGTTCTAGGGACTGGAGGGGTTTACAGAGGTAGGGAGGGTTGTAGGGGCTTGTGGAGGTTACAGAGGTAGGGAGTGTTGTAGGGGCTGGAGGAGGTTACAGAGGTAGGGAGGGTTGTAGGGGCTGGGGGAGGATACAGAGATAGGGAGGGTTGGATGTGCTGGAGGAGGTCACAGAGAAAAGGAGGACTGAAGGGGTTGGAGGAGGATTCAGTGATAGGCAGGGTTTTAGCGATTGGATGATGTCACAGAGATAGGCAGCATTGTAAGGGCTGGAGGATGTTACAGAGATAGGGAGGGATATGGGCTGGAGGAGGTTACAGAGATAGGGAGGGGTGTAGGGGCTGGAGGAGGTTCCAGACATAGGGAATGTTGTAGGAGCTGGAGGAGGATAGAGAGATAGGGAGGATTGTAGGGGCTGGAGGAGGTTACAGAGATAGGGAGGATTGTAGGGGCTGGAGTAGGTTACAGAGATAGGGAAGGTTTTAGGGGCTGGAGGAGGACACAGAGTTATGAATGGTTGTAGGGGCTGGAGGAAGGTACAGAGATAGGTAGGTTAATAGTGACTGGAGGAGGTTACAGAGATAGGGAGGGTTGTAGGGAATGGAGGTTAAAGAGATAGGGAGGGTTGTAGGGACTGGAGGTTACAGAGATAGGGAGGGTTGAATGGACTGGAGGTTACAGAGATAGGTAGAATTTGTAGGGACTAGATGTTACAGAGATAGGGAGGTTTGTAGGGACTGGAGGTTACAGAGATAGGGATGGTTGTAGGGACTGGAGGTTGTGGAGATAGGGAGGGTTGTAGTGTCTGGAGGTTACAGAGATAGGGAGGGTTTGAGGGACTGCAGGTTACAGAGATAGGGAGGGTTGTAGGCACTGGAGGTTACAGAGATATGGAGGGTTGTAGGCCCTGGAGGTTACAGAGATAGGGTGGGTTGTAGTCCGTGGAGGTTACAGAGATAGGGAGGGATGAAGGGACTGGGGGAGGATACAGAGATAGGGAGTGTTGTAGGGGCTGGGGGAGGATACAGAGATATGGAGGGTTGTAGGGGCTGGAGGAGGATACAGAGTTAGGGAGTGTTGAAGGGGCTGGGGGAGGATACAGAGATAGGGAAGGTTGGATGTGCTGGAGGAGGTCACAGAGAAAAGGAGGACTGAAGGGGCTGGAGGAGGATTCAGTGATAGGCAGGGTTTTAGCGATTGGATGATGTCACAGAGATATTCAGCATTGTAAGGGCTGGAGGAGGTTACAGAGATAGGGAGGGTTGTAGGGGCTGGGGGAGGATACAGAGATAGGGAGGGTTGTAGGGGCTGGAGGGGGATACAGAGTTATGAATGTTTGTAGATGCTGGAGGAGGATACAGAGATAGGGTGATTAATAGGGACTGTAGGAGGTTACCAGAGATAGGGAAGGTTGTAGGGGCTGGAGGAGGTTATAGAGATAGGGATGGTGTCAGATACTGGAGGTTACAGAGATAGGGAGGGTTGTAGGGACTGGAGGTTATAGAGATAGGGAGTGTTGTAGGGACTGGAGGTTACGGAGATTGGGAGGGTTGCAGGGAGAGGAGGTTACAGAGATAGGGAGGGTTGTCGGTACTGGAGGTTACAGAGATAGGGAACGTCGTAGGGTCTGGAGGTTACAGAGATAGGGAGGGTTGTCAGTACTTGAGGTTACATAGATTGGGAGGGTTGCTGGGAGAGGAGGTTACAGAGATAGGGAGGGTTGTCGGGGATGGAGGAGGATACAGAGATAGGGAAGGTTGTAGCGGCTGGAGGAGGATACAGAGTTATGAATGTTTTTATATGCTGGAGGAGGATACAGAGATAGGGAGGTTAATAGGGACTGGAGGAGGTTACTAGAGATAGGGAGGGTTGTAGGGACTGGAGGTTACAGAGATAGAGAGGGTTGTAGGGACTGGAGGTTACAGAGATAGGGAGGGTTGTAGGGACTGGAGGTTATAGAGATAAGGAGGGTTGTAGGGACTGGAGGTTATAGAGATAGGGAGGGTTGTAGGGACTGGAGGTTACAGAGATTGGGAGGGTTGCAGGGAGAGGAGGTTACAGAGATAGGGAACGTTGTAGGGTCTGGAGGTTACAGAGATAGGGAGGGTTGTCGGTACTGGAGGTTACAGAGATTGGGTGGGTTGCTGGGAGAGGAGGTTACAGAGATAGGGAGGGTTGTCGGGGCTGGAGGAGGTTACAGAGATAGGGAAGGTTGTAGGGGATGGAGGAGGATACAGAGATAGGGAAGGTTGTAGGGTCTTGAGGAGGATACAGAGTTATGAATGTTTGTATATGCTGGAGGAGGATACAGAGATAGGGAGGTTAATAGGGACTGGAGTAGGTTACTAGAGATAGGGAAGGTTGTAGGGTCTGGAGGAGGTTACAGAGATAGGGAGGGTTGTAGGGAATGGAGGTTACAGAGATAAGGAGGGTTGTAGGGACTAGAGATTACAGAGGTAGGGAGGGTTGTCGGGGCTGGAGGTTACAAAGATAGGGAGGGTTGTAGGGACTGGAGGTTACAGAGATAGAGAGGGTTGTAGCGACTGGAGGTTACAGAGATAGGGAGAGTTTCAGTTACTGGAGGTTACAGAGATAGGGAGGTTTGTAGTGACTGGAGGTTACAGAGATAGGGAGGGTTGTTGACTGGAGGTTACAGAGATAGGGAGGGTTGTAGGGACTGGAGGTTACAGAGATTGGGAGGGTTGCAGGGAGAGGAGATTACAGAGATAGGGAGGGTTGTCGGTACTGGAGGTTACAGAGATAGGGAGGGTTGTCGGAGCTGGAGGAGGTTACAGTGATAGGGAAGGTTGTAGGGGATGGAGGAGGATACAGAGATAGGGAAGGTTGTAGGGGCTGGAGGAGGATACAGAGTTATGAATGGTTGTAGATGCTGGAGGAGGATATAGAGATAGGGAGGTTAATAGAGATGGAGGAGATTACTGAGATAGGGAAGGTTGTAGGGACTGGAGGAGGTTACTGAGTTAGGGAGGGTTTCAGGTACTGGAGGTTACAGTGATAGGGAGGGTTGTAGTGACTGGAGGTTACAGAGATAGGGAGGTTTGTAGGGATTGGATGTGACAGAGATAGGGAGGGTTGTAGGGACTGTTGCTTACAGGCATAGGTTGGGTTGTAGGGACTGGATGTTACAGAGATATGGAGGGTTGTAGGGACTGGAGGGTAGAGAGATAGGGAGGGTTGTAGGGACTCGAGGTTACAGAGATAGGGAGGTTTGTAGTGACTGGATGTTACAGAGATAGGGAGGGTTGTAGGGACTGGAGGTTACAGAGATTGGGAACGTTGTAGGGACTGGAGGTTACAGAGATAGGGAGGGTTGTAGGGACTGGAGGTACAGAGATAGGGAGGGTTGGAGGGACTGGAGGTTACAGAGATAGGGAGGGTTGTAGTGACTGGAGGTTACAGAGATAAGGAGGGTTGTAAGGACTGGAGGTTACAGAGTTAGGCACTGTTGTAGGGACTGGAATTTACAGAGATAGGGAGGGTTGTCGGGTCTGGAGGTTACAGAGATAGGGAGGGTTGTACGGGCTGGAGTTTACAGAGATAGGGAGGGTTGTAGGGTTTGGAGGTTACAGAGATATGGAGGGTTGTTGGCACTGGAGGTTACAGAGATAGGGAGGGTTGTACTCAGTGGAGGATATGGAGATAGGGAGGGTTGAAGTGACTGGAGGTGGTTACAGATATAGAGAAGTTTGTCGGGGCTGTTGGAGGATAGAGAGATAGAGAGGTTTGTTGGTCTGGGTGAGGATACAGAGATAGGGAGGGTTGGATGTGCTGGAGGAGGTCACAGAGAAAAGGAGGACTGAAGGGGCTGGAGGAGGATTCAGTGATAGGCAGGGTTTTAGCGATTGGATGATGTCACAGAGATAGGCAGCATTGTAAGGGCTGGAGGAGGTTACAGAGATAGGGAAGTTTGTAGTGGCTGGAGGAGGATACAGAGCTTTGAATGTTTGTATATGCTGGAGGAGGATACAGAGATAGGGAGGTTAATAGGGACTGGAGGAGGTTACTAGAGATAAGGAAGGTTGTAGGGTCTGGAGGTGGTTACAGAGATAGGGAGGGTTTCAGGTACTGGAGGCTACAGAGATAGGGAGGGTTGTAGTGACTGGAGGCGCTAATAGAGATAGAGAGGGTTGTAGTGACTGGAGGTTACAGAGATAGAGAGTGTTGTAGTCACTGGAGGTTACAGAGATAGGGAGGGTTGTAGCGACTGGATGTTACAGAGATAGGGCGGGTTGTAGGGGCTGCAGGAAGTTACAGAGATAGGGAGGGTTGTCGGGGCTGGAGGTTACAGAGATAGGCACGGTTGTAGGGAATGGAGGTTACAGAGATAGGGATGGTTGTCGGGGCCTGAGGTAACAAAGATAGGGAGGGTTGTAGGGACAGGAGGTTACAGAGATAGAGAGGGTTGTAGTGACTGGAGGTTACAGAGATTGGGACGGTTGTAGGGACTGGAAGGTCTCAGAGAAAGGAAGGGTTGTAGGGACTGGAGGTTACAGAGATAGGGAGGTTTGTAGGGACTGGAGGTTACAGAAAAAGGGAGGGTTGTAGGGACTGGAGTTTACAGAGATAGGGACGGTTGTAGGGACTGGAGGTTAGAGAGAAAAGGAGGCTTGTAGGGACTGGAGTTTACAGAGATAGGGAGGGTTGTAGGGACTGGAGGTTACAGAGATAGGGAGGGTTGTATGGACTGGAGGTTACAGAGATAGGGATGGTTGTAGGGACTGGAGGTAACAGAGATAGGGACGGGTGTAGGGACTGGAGGTTACAGAGATAGGGAGGGTTGTCGGGGCTGGATGTTACAGAGATAGGGAGGGTTGTAGGGATGGGAGGTTACAAAAATAGGGTGTGTTGTAGGATCTGGAGGTTACAGAGAATGGGAGGGTTGTAGGGATGGGAGGTTACAGAAATAGGGTGTGTTGTAGGATCTGGAGGTTACAGAGATAGGGAGGGTTGTAGGCACTGGAGGTTACAGAGATATGGTGGGTTGTACGCACTTGAGATTACAGAGATAGGGAGGGTTGAAGGGACTGGAGGAGGTTACAGAGATAGGGAGGGTTGTAGTGACTGGAGGCGGTTATAGAGATAGGGAGGTTTGTAGTGACTGGAGGTTACAGAGATAGGGTGGTTTGTAGGGACTGGAGGTTACAGAGATTGGGAGGGTTGTATGGGCAGGAGGAGGATACAGAAATAGGGAGGGTTGTAGGGGCTGGAGGAGGTTACCTAGGTAGGGAGGGTTGTAGGGACTGGAGGTTACAGATATAGAGAGGGGTGTAGAGGCTGGAGGAAGTTACAGAGATAGGGAGGGTTCTAGGGACTGGAGGAGTTTACAGGGTTATGGAGGGTTGTAGGGACTGGAGGTTACAGAGATAGGGAGGGGTGTAGGGGCTGGAGGAGGTTACAGAGGTACGGTTGGTTGTAGGGATTGGAGGTTAGAAAGATAGGGTGGGTTGTAGGTACTGGAGGTTACAGAGATAGGGAGGATTTTAGGGACTGGAGGTCTGGAGGTTACAGAGAATGGGAGGGTTGTAGGGACTGGAGGTCACAGAGATAGGGAGGGTTTTAGGGACTGGAGGTTACAGAGATAGGGAGGTTGTAGGGTCTGGAGATTACAGAGATAGTGAGGGTTGTAGGGACTGGAGGAGGTTACAGAGATAGCGAAGTTTGTAGGGGCTGGGGGAGGATACAGCGATAGGGAGGGTTGTAGGGGCTGGGGGCGGATACAGAGATAGGGAGGGTTGAAGGGGCTGGGGGAGGATACAGAGATAGGGAAGGTTGGATGTGCTGGAGGAGGTCACAGAGAAAAGGAGGACTGAAGGGGCTGGAGGAGGATTCAGTGATAGGCAGGGTTTTAGCGATTGGATGATGTCACAGAGATAGGAAGCATTGTAAGGGCTGGAGGAGGTTACAGAGATAGGGAGGGTTGTAGGGGCTGGAGGAGGTTACAGAGATAGGGAAGTTTGTAGGGGCTGGAGGAAGTTACAGAGATAGGGAGGTTAATAGGGTCTGGAGGAGGTTACAGAGATAGGGAGGGTTTTAGGGACTGGAGGTTACAGAGATAGGAGGGTTGTAGGGACTAGAGGTTACAGAGATAGGGAGAGTTTGTAGGGACTAGATGTTACAGAGATAGGGAGGGTTGTAGGGACTGGAGGTTACAGAGATAGGGATGGTTGTAGGGACTGGAGGTTACAGAGATAGGGATGGTTGTAGGGACTGGATGTTGCAGAGATAGGGTGGGTTGTAGGGATGCAGGTTACAGAGATAGGGAGGGTTGTAGGCACTGGAGGTTACAGAGATATGGAGGGTTGTAGGCACTGGAGGTTACAGAGATAGGGAGGGTTGTAGCCAGTGGAGGTTACAGAGATAGGGAGGGTTGAAGGGACTGGAGGAGGTTACAGAGATAGAGAAGTTTGTTGGGTCTGGGGGTGGATACAGAGATAGGGAAGGTTGGATGTGCTGGAGGAGGTCACAGAGAAAAGGAGGACTGAAGGGGCTGGAGGAGGATTCAGTGATAGGCAGGGTTTTAGAGATTGGATGATGTCACAGAGATAGGCAGCATTGTAAGTGCTGGAGGAGGTTACAGAGATAAGGAGGTTAATAGGGACTGGAGGAGGTTACAGAGATAGGGAGGGTTGCAGGTACTGGAGGTTACAGAGATAGGAAGGGTTGTAGTGACTGGAGGCGCTAATAGAGATAGAGAGGGTTGTAGTGACTGGAGGAGGTTACAGAGATAGGGAGGGTTGTCGGGGCTGGAGGTTACAGAGATAGGGAGGGTTGTCGGGGCTGGAGGTTACAGAGATGGGGAGGGTTGTAGTGTCTGGAGGTTACAGAGATAGGGAGGGTTGTAGTGTCTGGAGGTTACAGAGATAGGGAGGGTTGTAGGGACTCGAGGTCTGGATGTTACAGAGAATGGGACGGTTATAGGGACTGGAGGTTACAGAGATAGGGAGGGTTGTAGCGACTCGAGGTTACAGAGATAGGGAGGATTGTAGGGACTGAAGGTCTGGAGGTTACAGAGATAGGGAGGGTTGTAGGGACTGGAGGTTACAGAGATAGGGAGGGTTTTAGGGACTGGAGCTAACAGAGATAGGGAGGATGTAGGGTCTGGTGATTACAGAGATTGTGAGGGTTGTAGGGATTGGAGGAGGTTACAGAGATAGCGAAGTTTGTAGGGGCTGGGGGTGGTTACAGAGATAGGGAGGGTTGTAGTGGCTGGGGGAGGATACAGAGATAGGGAAGGTTGGATGTGCTGGAGGAGTTCACAGAGAAAAGGAGGACTGAAGGGGCTGGAGGAGGATTCTGTGATAGGCAGGGTTTTCGCGATTGGATGATGTCACAGAGATAGGCAGCATTGTAAGGGCTGGAGGAGAGAACAGAGATAGGGAAGGTTGTATGGGCTGGAGGAGGTTACAGAGATAGGGAGGATTGTAGGGGCTGGAGGAGGTTACAGAGATAGAGAAGGTTGTAGGGGCTGGAGGAGGACACAGAGTTATGAATGGTTGTAGGGTCTGGAGGAGGTTACAGAGATAGGGAGGGTTGTCGGGGCTGGAGGTTACAGAGATAGGGAGGGTTGTCGGTGCTGGAGGTCACAGAGATAGGGAGAGTTGTATGGGTTGGAGTTTACAGAGATAGGGAGGGTTGTAGGGTCTGGAGGTTACAGAGATCGGGAGGGTTGTAGGGACTGGAGGTCTGGAGGTTACAGAGATTGGGAGGGTTGTAGGGACTGGAGGTTACAGAGATAGGGAGGGTTGTAAGGACTGCAGCTTACAGAGATAGGGAGGGTTGTAGGCACTGGAGGTTACAGAGATAGGGAGGGTTTTAGGCACTGAAGGTTACAGAGATAGGGAGGGTTGAAGGCACTTGAGGTTACAGAGATAGGGAGGGTTGTAGGGGCTGGAGGAGGTTAAAGAGATAGAGAAGTTTGTAGGGGCTCGGGGTGGATACAGAGATAGAGAAGTTTGTTGGGGCTGGAGGAGGTCACAGAGAAAAGGATGACCGAAGGGGCTGGAGGAGGATTCAGAGATAGGGAGGGTTGTAGGGGCAGAAGGAGCTTACAGAGGTAGGGAGGGTTGTAGTGACTGGAGGTTACAGAGATAGTGAGGGTTGTATGGGCTGGAGGAGGTTAAAGAAATAGGGAGGGTTGTAGGAGCTGGAGGAGGTTACTGATGTAGGGAGGGTTGTAGGGACTGAAGGTTACAGAGTTGGGAGAGGTGTAGGTGCTGGAGGAAGTAACAGAGATAGTGAGGGTTCTAGGGGCTGGAGCAGTTTACATGGGTATGGAGGGTTGTAGGTACTGGAGGTTACAGAGATAGGGAGGGGTGCAGGGGTTGGAGGAGGTTACAGAGATAGGGAGGGTTGTAGGGTCTGGAGGAGGATACAGAGGTAGGGAGGGTTGTAGGGACTGGAGGTTACAGAGCTAGGGAGGGTTGTAGGGACTGGAGGTTACAGAGATAGGGAGGGTTGTAGGGAATGGAGGTCTGGAGTCTACAGAGAATGGGAGGGATGTAGGGACTGCAGGTTACAGAGATAGGGAGGGTTGTCATAACTGGAGGTTACAGAGATAGGGAGGGTTGTCATAACTGGAGGTTACAGAGATAGGGAGGGTTGTAGCTACTGGAGGTTACGGAGATAGGGAGGGTTGTAGGGACTGAAGGAGGTTACAGAGATAGCGATGTTTGTATGGGCTGGGGGAGGATACAGAGATAGGGAGGGATGTTGGGGCTGGGGTAGGATATAGAGATAGGGAAGGTTGGATGTGCTGGAGGAGGTCACAGAGAAAAGGAGGACTGAAGGGGCTGGAGGAGGATTCAGTGATAGGCAGGGTTTTAGCGATTGGATGATGTCACAGAGATAGGCAGCATTGTAAGGGCTGGAGGAGGTTAAAGAGATAGGGAAGTTTGTAGGCACTGGAGGAGGTTCCAGAGATAGGGAGGGGTGTAAGGGCTGGAGGAGGTTACAGAGATAGGGAAGGTTGTAGGGGCTGGAGGAGGTTACAGAGATAGGGAAGGTTGTTGGGGCTGAAGGAGGTTACAGAGATAGGGAAGGTTGTAGGGGCTGGAGGAGGACACAGAGTTATGAATGGTTGTAGGGGCTGGAGGAAGTTACAGAGATAGGGAGGTTAATAGAGACTGGAGGAGGTTACAGAGTTAGGGAGGGTTGGAGGGACTGGAGGTTGCAGAGATAGGGCGGCTTGTTGGAACTGGAGGATACAGGGATAAGGAGGGTTGTAGGGACTGGAGGTTACAGTGATAGGGAGGGTTGCAGTGACAGGAGGAGGTTACAGAGAGAGGGAGGGTTGTAGGGACTGGAGGTTACAGAGATAGGGAGGATTGTAGGGACTGGAGGATACAGAGATATGGAGGGTTGTAGGGATGGAGGTTACAGAGATATGGAGGGTTGTAGGGACTGGAGGTTACAGAGATATGGAGGGTTGTAGGGACTGGAGTTTACAGAGATAGGGAGGGTTGTAGGGGCTGGAGGTTACAGAGATAGGGAGGGTTGTAGGGACTGGTGGTTACAGAGATAGGGAGGGTTGTAGGTTCTGGAGTTTACAGAGATAGGGAGGGTTGTAGGGACTGGAGGTTACAGAGATAGGGAGGGTTGTAGGGACTGGAGGTTACCGAGATAGGGAGGGTTGTAGGGACTGGTGGTTACAGAGATAGGGAGGGTTGTAGGGATGGAGGTTACAGAGATAGGGAGGGTTGTAGGGACTGGTGGTTACAGAGATAGGGAGGGTTGTAGGGACTGGAGGTTACAGAGATAGGGAGGGTTGTAGGGACTGGTGGTTACAGAGATAGGGAGGGTTGTAGGGACTGGTGGTTACAGAGATAGTGAGGGTTGTAGGGACTGGTGGTTACAGAGATAGGGAGGGTTGTAGGGACTGGAGGTTACAGAGATAGGGAGGGTTGTAGGGACTGGTGGTTACAGAGATAGGGAGGGTTGTAGGGACTGGTGGTTACAGAGATAGGGAGTTTACAAACAGGCATTTCCTGACGAAATGATTTGAAGACAGATAAACAGACACATGAGGATGGAATTGACTCTCTGCCTCAGACACATCGAAACAAGCAAATGTTCTGAGTATTTCAATCGTTTATTCATCCGATTTACAGACAGGTTTTTGATGAAAACAACAAAACTCATGATCAAAACAGACAGCGTTCAGCCTGAGGATAATTTACAGTGAGGGCCTCAATAAGGTACCATGTTTAAAGAGGGAGTATCTCTCTCGGGGACCATGTTTATGGAGGGAGTCTCTCCGTCAGGGACCCTGTTTAAAGAGGGAGTCTCTCCGTCAGGGACCCTGTTTAAAGAGGGAGTCTCTCCGTCAGGGACCCTGTTTAAAGAGGGAGTCCCTCTGTCAGGGACCCTGTTTATAGAGGGAGTCTCTCCGTCAGGGACCCTGTTTAAAGAGGGAGTCTCTCCGTCAGGGACCCTGTTTATAGAGGGAGTCTCTCCGACAGGGACCCTGTTTATAGGATGACAAGGCAGCCACTCATCCAGACCTCAAACAGTGTTTGGGGGCTTTGGCTGAATGAAACACTCGAGTGTTTCACAGGTTTGTTCTCTCTGGCTGGTCCCACCATTTAATCCGTGTGAGTCTGTGACCGGGGGGTCAATGAGAAAAGTGAGGGCCAGGGAGACAGGAAGTGAGGAAGAAAGTATTTTACAAAGGGAAGTAACAGGGAATTCTGTAAATCTCAGAAGATAATAAAGACCATCGGTTAGATCACACTTGGAGCACTGTGCACAGTTCTGGTCTCTGTATCCCTCAGTTAGACCACACTTGGAGCACTGTGCACAGTTCTGGTCTCTGTATCCCTCGGTTAGACCACACTCGGAGCACATGGCACAGTTCTGGTCTCCGTATCCCTCGGTTAGACCACACTTGGAGCACTGTGCAGAGTTCTGGTCTCCCTATCCCTAGGTTAGACCACACTTGGAGCACTGTGCACAGTTCTGGTCCCCGTATCCCTCCGTTAGACCACACTTGGAGCACTGTGCATAGTTCTGGTCTCCGTATCCCTCGGTTAGACCACACTCGGAGCACTGTGCACAGTTCTGGTCTACGTATCCCTCGGTTAGACCACACTTGGAGCACTGTGCACAGTTCTGGGCTGGAGGAGGTTACAGTGATAGGAAGGGTTGCAGAGGCTGGAAGAGGTTAGAGGGATAGGGAGGGTTGTAGGGACTGGAGGTTACCGAGATAGGGAGGGTTGTAGGGACTGGAGGCAACAGAGATAGGGAGGGTTGTAGGGACTGGAGGTTACAGAGATAGGGCGGGTTGTATGGACTGGAGGTTACAGAGATCTGGAGGGTTGAATGGACTTGAGGTTACAGAGATAGGGAGGGTTGTAGGGACTGGAGGATAAAGAGATAGGGAGGGTTGTAGGTGCTGGGGGAGGATACAGAGATAGAGAGGGTTGTAGGGGCTGGAGGAGGTTACAGAGATAGGGAGGGGTGTAGGGGCTGGAGGAGGTTACAGAGATAGGGAGGGTTGTAGTGAATGGAGGAGATTACAGAGATAGGGAGCGTTGTAGTGACTGGAGGAGGTTACAGAGATAGGGAGGGTTGTAGTGACTGGAGGAGGTTACAGAGATAGGGGGTGTTGTAGTGACTGGAGGAGGTTACAGAGATAGGGAGGGTTGTAGGGAATGGAGGTTACAGATATAGGGAGGATAGTAGGGACTTGAGGACATAGAGATAGGGAGAGTTGAAGGGACTGGTGGTTACAGAACTAGGGAGGGTTGTAGGGACTGGAGGTTACAAAGATAAGAAGGGTTGTAGGGACTGGAGGTTACAAAGATAGGGAGGGTTGTAGTGACTGGAGGTTACAGAGATAGGGAGGGTTGTAGGGACTTGAGGTTACAGAGATAGGGAGGGTTGTAGGGACTTGAGGTTACAGAGATAGGGAGGGTTGTAGGGACTGGAGGAGGTTACAGAGATAGGGAGGGTTGTAGGGGCTGGAGGAGGTTAAAGATATAGGGAGGATTGTAGGGACTGGAGGTTACAGAGGGAGGGAGGTTTGTAGGGACTGGAGGTTACAAAGATAAGAAGGGTTGTAGGGACTGGAGGTTACAAAGATAGGGAGGGTTGTATTGACTGGAGGTTACAGAGATAGGGAGGGTTGTAGGGACTGGAGGTTACAGAGATAGGGAGGGTAGTAGGGACTTGGGGTTACAGAGATAGGGAGGGTTGTAGGGACTGGAGGTTACAAAGATAAGAAGGGCTGTAGGGACTGGAGGTTACAAAGATAGGGAGGGTTGGAGTGACTGGAGGTTACAGAGATAGGGAGGGTTGTAGGGACTGGAGGTTACAGAGATAGGGAGGGTTGTAGGGACTGGAGGTTACAGAGATAGGGAGGGTTGTAGTGACTGGAGGAGGTTACAGAGACAGGGAGGGTTGTGACTGGAGGAGGTTACAGATATAGGGAGGGTTGTAGGGACTGGAGGTTAATGAGATAGGGAGGGTTGTAGAGACTGGAGGTTACAAAGTAATAGAGGGTTGTAGGGACTGGAGGTTAAAGAGATAGTGAGTGTTGTAGGGATTGGAGGTTGCAGAGATAGGGAGGGTTGTAGGGACAGGAGCTTACAGAGATAGGGAGGGTTGTAGTGACTGGAGGTTACAGAGATTGGGAGGGTTGTAGGGACTAGAGGTTACAGATATAGGGAGGGTTGTAGGGACTGGAGGCAACAGAGATAGGGAGGGTTGTAGGGACTGGAAGAGGTTACAGAGATAGGGAGGGTTGTAGGGACTGGAGGTTACAGAGATCGGGAGGGTTGTAGGGTGTGGAGGTTACAAAGATAGGGAGGGTTGTAGTGACTGGAGGAGGCTAATGAGATAGGGAGGGTTCTAGTGACTGGAGGAGGTTACAGAGATAGTGAGGGTTGTAGGGACTGGAGGTTACAGAAATAGGGAGGTTTGAAGGGACTGGATGTTACAGAGGGAGGGAGGTTGAAGGGACAGGAGCTTACAGAGATAGGGAGGGTTGTAGGGACTGGAGGTTACAGAGATGGGGAGGGTTGTAGTGACTTGAGTTCACAGAGAGAGGGACAGTTGTAGGGACTGGAGGTTACAGAGATATGGAGGGTTGTAGGGGCTGGAGGTTATAAAGATAGGGAGTGTTGTAGGGACTGGATGTTCCAGAGATAGGGAGGGTTGTAGGGACTGGAGGTTCCAAAGATAGGGAGTGTTGTAGGGGTTGGAGGAGTTTACAGAGATAGGGAGGGTTGTAGGGACTGGAGGTATTTACAGAGATAGGGAGGATTGTAGGGACTCGAGGTTACAAAGATAGGGTGGGCTGTAGGGACTGGAGGTTACAAAGATAGGGAGGGCTGTAGGGACTGGAGGTTACAGAGATAGGGAGGGTTGTGGGGACTGGAAGTTACATAGATAGGGAGGGTTGTAGGGATTGGAGGTTACAGAGATAGGGTGGGTTGTAGGGATTGGAGGTTACAGAGATAGTGAGGGGTGTAGGGACTGGAGGTTACAGAGATAGGGAGGGTTGTAGGGTCTGGAGGTTACATAGATAGTGAAGGCTGTAGGGACTGGAGGTAACAGAGATAGGGAGGGTTGTAGAGGCTGGAGAAGGTTACAGAAATAGGGAGGGTTGTAGGGACTGGTGGTTACAGAGATTTGGAGAGTTTTAGTGTCTGGGGGTGGATACAGAGATAGGGAAGGTTGGTGTGCTGGAGGAGGTCACAGAGAAAAGGAGGACTGAAGGGGCTGGAGGAGGATTCAGTGATAGGCAGGGTTTTAGCGACTGGGTGATGTCACAGAGATAGGCAGCATTGTAAGGGCTGGAGGAGGTTACAAAGATAGTGAGGGTTGTAGGGGCTGGAGGAGGTTACAGAGATAGAGAGGGGTGTAAGGGCTGGAGGTGGTTACATAGATAGGGAGGGGTGTAGGGGTTGGAGGAGGTTACAGAGATAGGGAGCGGTGTAGTGGCTGGAGGAGGTTACAGAGATAGGGAGGGTTGTCGGGTCTGGAGGAGGTTACAGAGATAGGGAGGGGTGTAGGGGCTGGAGGAGGTTACAGAGATAGGGAGGGTTATAGGGGCTGGAGGAGGTTACAGAGATAGGGAGCTTTGTAGGGACCGGAGGTTATGGAGATAGGGTGGATTGTACGGTATCGAGGGTACAGAGATAGGGAGGGTTGTAGAGACTGGAGGTTACAGAGATAGGGAGGGTTGTAGGTGCTGGAGGAGGTTACAGAGATAGGGAGGGTTGTAGGGACTGGAGGTTACAGAGATAGGGATGGTTGTAGTGAATGGACCTTACTGAGATAGGGAGGGTTGTAGGGACTGGAGGTTACAGAGATAGGGAGGGTTGTATGGAATGACGCTCACAGAGATAGGGAGGGTTGTAGGGGCTGGGGGAGGATACAGAGATTGGGAGGGTTGTAGGGACTGGAGGAGCTTACTGAGATAGGGCGGTGTGTAGAGGCTGGAGGAGGTTACAGAAATAGGGAGGTTTGTAGGGGCTGGAGGAGGTGACAGAGATCGGGAGGGTTGTAGGGATTGGAGGTTACAGAGATAGGGAGGGTTGTTGGGACTGAAGGTTACAGAGATAGGGAGGTTTGTCGGGAACGGAGTGTACAGTAATAGGGAGGGTTGTATGGGCTGGAGGTTACAGAGATAGGGAGGGTTGTAGGGACTGGAGGTTACAGATAAAGTGAGGGTTGTAGGGACTGGAGGTTACAGAGATAGGGAGGGATGTCGGGACTGGAGGAGGTTACAGAGATAGGGTGGGTTGTCGGGACTGGAGGAGGTTACAGAGATAGGGAGGGTTGTAGGGGACAGGAGGTTACAGAGATAGGGAGCGTTGTAGCTGCTGGAGGTTACAGCGATAGGGAGCGTTTTAGGGACAGGAGGATACAGAGATAGGGAGGGTTGTAGGGACTGGAGGAGGTTACAGAGATAGGGAAGGTTGTAGGGAAAGGAGGTTGCAGAGATAGAGAGGTTTGTACGTGCTCGAGGAGGTTACAGAGAGAGGGAGGGTTTTACGGACTCGAGGAGGTTACAGAGATAGGGAGGGTTGTAGGGACTGGAGGTAACAAAGATAGGGAGGTTTGTCGGGGCTGGAGCAGGTTACAGAGATAAGGAGGGATGTACGGACTGGAGGTCACAGCAATAGGGTGGGTTGTAGGCATTGGAGGTTACAGAGATAGGGAGTTTTGTAGGGACTGGAGGTTACAGAGATAGGGAGGGTTGTAGGGACAGGAGGTTACTGAGAAAGGGGGGTTTGTAGGGACTGGAGGTTACTGAGATAGGGAGGGTTGTAGGGACTGGAGGGTTCAGACATAGGGCGTTGTTGTAGGGTCTGGAGGTTACAGAGATAGTGTGGGTTGTAGGGACTGGAGGTTACAGAGATAGGGAGGGTTGTAGGGACTGGAGGTTACAGAGATAGGTAGGGTTGTAGGAACTGGAGGTTACAGAGATAGGGAGCATTGTATGGTCTAGAGCTTAGAGAGATAGGGAGGGTTGTAGGGACTGGAGGTTACAGAGATAGGGAGCGTTGTATGGGCTGGAGGTTACAGAGATAGGGAGGGTTGTAGGGACAGGAGGATACAGAGATAGGGAGGGTTGTAGGGACTGGAGGAGGTTACAGAGATAGGGAAGGTTGTAGGGAAAGGAGGTTACAGAGATAGGGAGGTTTGTACGGGCTCGAGGAGTTTACAGAGATAAGGAGCGTTCTACGGGCTAGAGGAGGTTACAGAGATAGGGAGGGTTGTAGGGACTGGAGGTAACAGAGATAGGGAGGTTTGTCGGGGCTGGAGGAGGTTTCAGAGATAAGGAGGGATGTACGGACTGGAGGTCACAGCAATAGGGAGGGTTGTAGGGATTGGAGGTTACAGAGATAGGGAGGTTTGTAGGGACGGGAGGTTACAGAGATAGGGAGGGTTGTAGGGGCTGGATGAGGTTACAGAGATAGGGTGGGTTGTAGGGACTGGAGGTTACAGAGAAAGGGAGGTTTGTAGGGACTGGAGGTTACAGAGATAGGGAGGGTTGTAGGTGCTGGATGAGGTTACAGAGATAGGGTGGGTTGTAGGGACTGGTGGTTACAGAGAAAGGGAGGTTTGTAGGGACTGGATGTTACTGAGATAGGGAGCATTGTAGGGTCTAGAATTACAGAGATAGGGAGGGTTGTAGGGACTGGAGGTTACAGAGATAGGAAGGGTTGTAGGGACTGTAGGTTACAGAGATAGGGAGGGTTGTAGGGTCTTGGGGAGGATACAGAGATAGGGAAGGTTGGATGTGTTGAGGAGGTTACAGAGATAGGGAGGTTTGTAGGGACTGGAGGTTACAGCAATAGAGAGGGGTGTAGTGATTGGAGGTTACAGAGATAGGGAGGTTTGTAGGGACTGGAGGTTACAGAGTTAGGGAGGATTGTAGGGAATGGAGGGTACAGACATAGGGAGGGTTGTACGGGCAGGGGTTTACAGAGATAGGGAGGGTTGTACGGTCTGGAGGTTACGGAGATAGGGAGGGTTGTAGGGACTGGAGGTTACAGAGCTAGGGAGGGTTGGAGGGAATGGAGGTTACAGAGATAGTGAGGGTTGTAGGGAGTGGAGGTTACAGAGATAGTGAGGGTTGTAGGGAGTGGAGGTTACAGAGATAGGGAAGGTTGTAGGGACTGCAGGTTACGGAGATAGGGAGGGTTGTAGGGACTGGAGGTTACAGAGATAGGGAGGGTTGTTGGGACTGGAGGTTACAGAGGTAGGGAGGGTTGTTGGGACTGGAGGTTACAGAGGTAGGGAGGGTTGTTGCGACTGGAGGTTACAGAGATAGGGAGGGTTGTTGGGACTGGAGGTTACAGAGGTAGGGAGGGTTGTTGCGATTGGAGGTTACAGAGATAGGGAAGGTTGTAGGGGCTGGGGGAGGGTACAGAGATTGGGAGGGTTGTAGGGGCTGGGGGAGGGTACAGAGATTGGGAGGGTTGTAGGGGCTGGGGGAGGGTACAGAGATAGGGAGGGTTGTAGGGACTGGAGGTTACAGAGGTAGGGAGGGTTGTTGGGACTGGAGGTTACAGAGGTAGGGAGGGTTGTTGCGACTGGAGGTTACAGAGATAGGGAGGGTTGTAGGGGCTGGAGGTTACAGAGATAGGGAGGGTTGTTGGGACTGGAGGTTACAGAGGTAGGGAGGGTTGTTGCGACTGGAGGTTACAGAGATAGGGAAGGTTGTAGGGGCTGGGGGAGGGTACAGAGATTGGGAGGGTTGTAGGGGCTGGGGGAGGGTACAGAGATTGGGAGGGTTGTAGTGTCTGGGGGAGGATACAGAGATAGGGAAGGTTGGATGTGCTGGAGGAGGTCACAGAGAAAAGGAGGACTGAAGGGGCTGGAGGAGGATTCAGTGATAGGCAGGGTTTTAGCGATTGGATGATGTCACAGAGATAGGCAGCATTGTAAGGGCTGGAGGAGGTTAAAGAGATAGGGAAGTTTGTAGGCGCTGGAGGAGGTTCCAGAGATAGGGAGGGGTGTAAGGGCTGGAGGAGGTTACAGAGATAGGAAGGGGTGTAGGGGCTGGAGGAGGTTACAGAGATAGGGAGGGTTGTGGGGGCTGGAGTGGGTTACAGAGATAGGTAGGGGTGTAGGGGCTGGAGGAGGTTATGGAGATAGGGAGGGTTGTAGGGACTGGAGGTTACAGAGATAGGGAGGGTTGTGGGGCTGGAGTGGGTTACAGAGATAGGTAGGGGTGTAGGGGCTGGAGGAGGTTACAGAGATAGGGACGGTTGTACGGGCTGGAGGAGGTTACAGAGATCGGGAGGGTTGTAGGGACTGGAGGTTACAGAGATGGGGAGGGTTGTAGGAACTGGAGGTTACAGAGATAGGGAGGGTTGTCGGGACTGGAGGTTACAGAGAAAGGGAGGTTTGTTGGAATTGAAGGTTAAGAGATAGGGAGGATTGTAGGGAATGGAGGGTACTGAGATAGAGAGGGATGTAGGGAATGGAGGTCACAGCAATAGGGAGGGTTCTGGGGTTTGAGGTTACAGAGATAGGGAGGATTGTAGGGAATGGAGGTTACAGAGATAGGGAGGGTTGTAGGGAATGGTGTGTACAGAGATAGGGAGGGTTGTACGGGCTGGAGGTTACAGAGATAGGGAGGTTTCTAAGGACTGGTGGTTACAGAGATAGAGAGGGTTGTAGGGACTGGAGGGTTCAGACATAGGGCGTTGTTGTAGGGTCTGGAGGTTACAAGAGATAGTGTTGGTTGTAGGGACTGGAGGTCTGGAGGCTACAGAGATAGGGAGGGTTGTAGGGTCTAGAGGTTACAGAGATAGGGAGTGTTGTAGGGACTGGACGTTACAGAGATAGGGAGGGTTGTAGCGTCTGGAGGTGACAGAGATAGGGAGGGTTGTAGGGACTGAAGCTTACAGAGATACGGAGGGTTGAAGGGACTGGAGGTTACAGAGATAGGGAGGTTTGTAGGGGCTGGGGGAGGATACAGAGATAGGGTGGGTTGTAGTGGCTGGCGGAGGATACAGAGATAGGGAGGGTTGTAGTGGCTGGGGGAGGATGCAGAGATAGGGAGGGTTGGATGTGCTGGAGGAGGTCACAGAGTAAAGGAGGACTGAAGGGGCTGGAGGAGGATTCAGTGATAGTCAGGGTTTTAGCGATTGGATGATATCACAGAGATAGGCAGCATTGTAAGGGCTGGAGGAGGTTACAGAGATTGGGAGGGTTGTAGGGGCTGGAGGAGGTTACAGAGATTGGGAGGGTTGTAGGGGCTGGGGAGGTTACAGAGATAGGGACGGTTGTAGGGGCTGGGGGAGGATACAGAGATAGGTAAGGTTGGATGTGCTGTAGGAGGTGACAGAGAAAAGGCGAACTGATGGGGTTGGAGGAGGATTGAGTGTTAGGCTGGCTTTTGGCGATTGGATGATGTCACAGAGATAGGCAGCATTGTAAGGGCTGGAGGAGGTTACAGAGATAGGGAAGGTTGCAGGGGCTAGAGGAGGTTACAGAGATAGGGAGGGGCGTAAGGGCTGGAGGAGGTTACAGAGATAGGGAGGGGTGTAGGGTCTGGAGGAGGTTACAGAGATAGAGAGGGGTTTTAAATGCTGGAGGAGGTTACAGAGATAGGGAGGGTTGTAGGGGCTGGAGGAGGTTACAGTGATAGGGAGAGTTGTAGGGGCTGGAGGAGGTTACAGAGATCGGGAGGGTTGTAGGGAATGGAGTGTACAGAGATAGGGAGGGTTGTACGGGTTGGAGGTTACAGAGATAGGGAGGTTTCTATGGACTGGAGGTTACAGAGATAGGGAGGGTTGTAGGGATGGAGGGTTCAGACATAGGGCTTTGTTGTAGGGTCTGGAGGTTACAAGAGATAGTGTTGGTTGTAGGGACTGGAGGTCTGGAGGCTCCAGAGATAGAGAGGGTTGTAGGGTCTAGAGGTTACAGAGATAGGGAGGGTTGTAGGGACTGGAGGTTACAGAGATAGGGTGGGTTGTAGGGACTGGAGGTTACAGAGATAGGGAGGGTTGTAGGGACTGGAGGTTACAGAGATAGGGAGGGTTGGAGGGACTGGAGGTTACAGAGATAGGGAGGGTTGTAGGGACTGGAGGTTACAGAGATAGGGAGGGTTGGAGGGACTGGAGGTTACAGAGATAGGGAGGGTTGTAGGGACTGGGGGAGGTTACAGAGATAGGGAGGTTTGTAGGGGCTGGGGGAGGATACAGAGATAGGGAGGGTTGTAGGGGCTGGAGGTTACAGAGATAGGGAGGGGTTGTGGGGCTGGAGGAGGCTACAGAGATAGGGAGGGTTGTAGGGGCTGGAGGAGGTTACAGAGATAGGGAGGGTTGTAGGGACTGGAGGTTACAGAGATAGGGAAGTGTTGTGGGGCTGGGAGTGGTTACAGAGATAGGGACGGTTGTAGGGGCTGGAGGCGGTTACAGAGATAGGGAAGGTTAGATGTGCTGGAGGAGGTCACAGATAAAAGGAGGACTGAAGGGGCTGGAGGAGGATTCAGTGATAGGCAGGGTTTTAGCGATTGGATGATGTCACAGAGATAGGCAGCATTGTAAGGTCTGGAGGAGGTTACAGATATAGGGAAGTTTGTAGGGGCTTGGGGAGGCTACAAAGATTGGGAGGGTTGTAGGGGCTGGAGGAGGTTACAGAGATACGGAGGGTTGTAGGGGCTGGGGGAGGTTACAGAGATAGGGAGGGTTGTAGGGGCTGGGGGAGGTTACAGAGTTAGGGAGGGTTGTAGGCGCAGGGGGAGGTTACAGAGATAGGGAAGGTTGGATGTGCTGTAGGAGGTGACAGAGAAAAGGCGGACTGATGGGGTTGGAGGAGGATTGAGTGATAGGCAGGGTTTTGCGATTGGATGATGTCACAGAGATAGGCAGTATTGTAAGGGCTGGAGGAGGTTACAGAGATAGGGAGGGGTATGGGCTGGAGGAGGTTAGATAGATAGTGAGGATTGTAGGGGCTGGAGGAGGTTACAGAGATAGGGAGGGATGTAGGGGCTGAAGGAGTTTACAGAAATAGGGAGGGATGTAGGGGCTGGAGGAGGTTACGGAGATAGGGAGGGTTGTAGGGGCTGGAGGAGGTTACAGAGATAGGGAGGGTTGTAGGGACTTGAGGTTACAGAGATAGGGAGGGTTGTAGGGACTTGAGGTTACAGAGATAGGGAGGGTTGTAGGGACTGGAGGTTACAGAGATAGGGTGGGTTGTAGGGTCTGGAGGTTACAGAGATAGGGAGGGTTGTAGGGACTGGAGCAGGTTACAGAGACAGAGAAGTTTGTATGGGCTGGGGAGGATACAGAGATAGGGAGCGTTGAAGGGACAGGAGGAGGTTACAGAGATAGGGTGGGTTGTAGGCTCTGGAGGTTACAGAGATAGGGAGGGTTGTAGGGACAGGAGGTTACAGAGATAGGGAGCATTGTAGGGTCTATAGGTTACAGAGATAGGGAGGGTTGTAGGGACTGGAGGTTACAGAGATAGGGAGTGTTGCAGGGATTGGAGGTTACAGTGATAGGGAGTGTTGCAGGGATTGGAGGTTACAGAGATAGGGAGGGTTGTAGGGACTGGAGGTTACAGAGATAGGGAGCGTTGAAGGGACTGGAGGAGGTTACAGATATAGGGAGGGTTGTAGGGGCTGGGGGAGGATACAGAGATAGGGAAGGTTGGATGTGCTGGAGGAGGTTACAGAGATAGGGAGGGTTGAAGGGGCTGGAGGAGGTTACAGAGATAGGGAGGTTTGTAGGGGCTGGAGGAGGTTACAACGATAGGGAGGGTAATAGGGACTGGAGGAGGCTACTGAGATAGGGAAGGTTGTAGGGACTGGAGGAGGATACAGAGATAGGTTGGTTTGTAGGGATTGGAGGTGACAGAGATAGGGAGGGTGATAGGGACTGGAGGTTACAGAGATAGGGAGGGTTTCGGGATTGGAGGTTACAGAGATAGGGAGGGTTGTAGGGACTGAAGGTTACAGAGAAAGGGAGGTTTGTAGGAGCTGGGGGAGGATACAGAGATACAGGAGGAATTTACAGAGATAGGGAGGGTTTTAGGCACTTGAGGTCACAGAGGTAGGGACTGGAGGTTACAGAGATAGGGCGGGTTGTAGGGACGGAGGTTACAGAGATAGGAAGGGTTGTAGGGTCTGGAGGCTACAGAGATAGGGTGGGTTGTGGGGACGGAGGTTACAGAGATAGGGAGGGCTGAGGGGCTGGAGGAGGTTACATAGATAGGGAGGGTTGTCGGGGCTGGAGGAGGTTACAGATAGAGGGAGTGTTGTAGGGATTGGAGGTTACAGAAATAGGGAGGGTTGTAGGGACTGGAGGTTACAGAGATAGGGAGGGTTGTAGGGATTGGAGGTTACAGAGATAGGGATGGTTGTCGGGGCTGGAGGAGGTTACAGAGATAGGGAGGGTTGTAGGGGCTGGAGGAGGTTACAAGATAGGGAGGGTTGCAGGGGCTGGAGGAGGTTACAGAGATAGGGAGGGTTGAAGGGACTGGAGGTTACAGAGATAGGGAGGGGTGTAGGGACTGGAGGAATTTACAGAGATAGGGAGGGTTTTAGGCACTTGAGGTCACAGAGGTAGGGACTGGAGGCTACAGAGATAGGGTGGGTTGTGGGGACTGAGGTTACAGAGATAGGGAGGGCTGAAGGGGCTGGAGGAGGTTACAGAGATAGGGAGGGTTTTCGGGGCGGAAGGAGGTTACAGTGATAGGGAGGGTTGTAGGGACTGGAGGTTACAGAGATAGGGAGGGTTGTAGGGACTGGAGGTTACAGAGATAGGGAGGGTTGTAGGAATTGGAGGTTACAGAGATAGGGAGGGTTGTCGGGGCTGGAGGAGGTTAAAGAGATAGGGAGGGTTGTAGGGACTGGAGCTTACAGAGATAGGGAGGGTTGTAGGGACTGGAGGTTACAGGGATAGCGAGGGTTGTAGGGATTGGAGGTTACAGAGATAGGGAGGGTTGTCGGGGCTGGAGGAGGTTACAGAGATAGGGAGGGTTGTAGTGACTGGAGGTTACTGTGATAGGGAGGGTTGTAGGGACTGGAGGTTACAGAGATAGGGAGGGGTGTAGGGGCTGGAGGAGGTTACAAAGATAATGAGGGTTCTGGGGCTGGAGGAGGTTACAGAGATAGAGAGGGGTGTAAGGGCTGGAGGAGGTTACATAGATAGGGAGGTGTGTAGGGGTTGGAGGAGGTTACAGAGATAGGGAGGGGTGTAAGTGCTGGAGGAGGTTACAGAGATAGGGAGGGGTGTAGGGGCTGGAGGAGGTTACAGGGATAGAGAGGGGTGTAGGGGCTGGAGGAGGTTACAGAGATAGGGAGGGGTGTAGGGGCTGGAGGAGGTTACAGAGATAGGGAGGGGTGTAAGTGCTGGAGGAGGTTACAGAGATAGGGAGAGGTTTAGGGGCTGGAGGAGGTTACAGAGATAGAGAGAGGTTTAGGGGCTGGAGGAGGTTACAGAGATAGGGAGGGTTGTAAGGACTGGAGGTTACAGAGATAGGGAGGGTTGTAGAGACTGGAGGTTACAGAGATAGGGAGGGTTGTAGGGACAGGATGTTACAGCGCTAGGGAGGTTTGTAGGGACTGGAGGTTACAGAGATAGGGAGGGTTGTAGGGACAGGATGTTACAGCGCTAGGGAGGGTTGTTGCTACTGGAGATTACAGAGATAGGGAGGGTGTAGGGGCTGGAGGAGGTTACAGAGATAGGGAGGGTTGATGGGGCTGGAGGAGGTTACAGAGATAGGGAGGGTTGATGGGGCTGGAGGAGGTTACAGAGATAGGGAGGGTTTTAGGGGCTGGAGGAGGTTACAGAGGTAGGGAGGGTTGAAGGGACTGGAGGTTACAGAGATAGGGAGGGTTGTAGGGACTGGAGGCTACAGAGATAGGGTGGGTTGTGGGGACGGAGGTTACAGAGATAGGGAGGGCTGAAGGTGCTGGAGGAGGTTACAGAGATAGGGAGGGTTGTAGGGATTGGAGGTTACAGAGATAGGGAGGGTTGTCGGGGCTGGAAGAGGTTACAGAGATAGGGAGGGTTGTATGGACTGGAGGTTACAGAAATAGGGAGGGTTGTAAGAATTGGAGGTTACAGAGATAGGGAGGGTTGTAGGGACTGGAGGTTTCAGAGATAGGGAGTGTTGTAGGGTCTGGAGGTTACAGAGATAGCGAGGGTTGTATGGACTGCAGTTTAAAGAAATAAGGAGGGGTGTAGGGACTGGAGGAGGTTACAGAGATAGGGACGGTTGAAGGGGCTGGGGGAGGATACAGAGATAGGGAGGGTTGTCGTGGCTGGGGGAGGTTACAGAGATAGGGAAGGTTGGATGTGCTGGAGGAGGATACAGAGATAGGGAAGGTTGGATGTGCTGGAGGAGGTCACAGAGTAAAGGAGGACTGAAGGGGCTGGAGGAGGATTCAGTGATAGGCAGGGTTTTAGTGATTGGATGATGTCACAGAGATAGGCAGCATTGTAAGGGCTGGAGGAGGTTACAGAGATAGGGAGGGGTATGGGCTGGAGGAGGTTACATAGATAGTGAGGATTGTAGGGGCTGGAGGAGGTTACAGAGATAGGGAGGGATGTAGGGGCTGAAGGAGGTTACGGAGATAGGGTGGGTTGTAGGGGCTGGAGGAGGTTACAGAGATAGGGAGGGTTGTAGGGACTGGAGGTTACAGAGATAGGGAGGGGTTGTGGGGCTGGAGGAGGTTACAGAGATAGGGAGGCTTGTAGGGTCTGGAGGAGGATACAGAGATAGGGAAGGTTGTAGGGGCTGGAGGAGGTTACAGAGATAGGTAGGGTTGTAGGGGCTGGATGTTACAGAGATAGGGAGGGTTGGAGGGACTGGAGGTTACAGAGATAGGGAGGGTTGTAGGGTCTAGAGGTTACAGAGAAAGGGAGGGTTGTAGTGACTGGAGGTTACAGAGATAGGGAGGGTTGTAGGGACTAGAGGTTACAGAGATAGGGTGCATTGTAGGGTCTAGAGGTTACAGAGATAGGGAGGGTTGTAGGGACTGGTCGTTACAGAGATAAGGAGTGTTGCAGGGATTGGAGGTTACATAGATAGGGAGGGTTGTAGTGACTGGAGGTTACAGAGATAGGGAGGGTTGTATGGACTGGAGCAGGTTACAGAGATAGAGAAGTTTGTATGGGCTGGGGAGGATACAGATATAGGGAGCGTTGAAGGGACTGGAGGAGGTTAGAGAGTTAGGGAGGGTTGTAGGGGCTGGGGGAGGATACAGAGATAGGGAAGGTTGGATGTGCTGGAGGAGGTTAGAGAGATAGGGAGGGTTGTCGGGGCTGGAGGAGGTTACAGATAGAGGGAGTGTTGTAGGGATTGGAGGTTACAGAAATAGGGAGGGTTGTAGGGACTGGAGGTTACAGAGATAGGGAGGGTTGTAGGGATTGGAGGTTACAGAGATAGGGATGGTTGTCGGGGCTGGAGGAGGTTACAGAGATAGGGAGGGTTGTAGGGGCTGGAGGAGGTTACAAGATAGGGAGGGTTGCAGGGGCTGGAGGAGGTTACAGAGATAGGGAGGGTTGAAGGGACTGGAGGTTACAGAGATAGGGAGGGGTGTAGGGACTGGAGGAATTTACAGAGATAGGGAGGGTTTTAGGCACTTGAGGTCACAGAGGTAGGGACTGGAGGCTACAGAGATAGGGTGGGTTGTGGGGACTGAGGTTACAGAGATAGGGAGGGCTGAAGGGGCTGGAGGAGGTTACAGAGATAGGGAGGGTTTTCGGGGCGGAAGGAGGTTACAGTGATAGGGAGGGTTGTAGGGACTGGAGGTTACAGAGATAGGGAGGGTTGTAGGGACTGGAGGTTACAGAGATAGGGAGGGTTGTAGGAATTGGAGGTTACAGAGATAGGGAGGGTTGTCGGGGCTGGAGGAGGTTAAAGAGATAGGGAGGGTTGTAGGGACTGGAGCTTACAGAGATAGGGAGGGTTGTAGGGACTGGAGGTTACAGGGATAGCGAGGGTTGTAGGGATTGGAGGTTACAGAGATAGGGAGGGTTGTCGGGGCTGGAGGAGGTTACAGAGATAGGGAGGGTTGTAGTGACTGGAGGTTACTGTGATAGGGAGGGTTGTAGGGACTGGAGGTTACAGAGATAGGGAGGGGTGTAGGGGCTGGAGGAGGTTACAAAGATAATGAGGGTTCTGGGGCTGGAGGAGGTTACAGAGATAGAGAGGGGTGTAAGGGCTGGAGGAGGTTACATAGATAGGGAGGTGTGTAGGGGTTGGAGGAGGTTACAGAGATAGGGAGGGGTGTAAGTGCTGGAGGAGGTTACAGAGATAGGGAGGGGTGTAGGGGCTGGAGGAGGTTACAGGGATAGAGAGGGGTGTAGGGGCTGGAGGAGGTTACAGAGATAGGGAGGGGTGTAGGGGCTGGAGGAGGTTACAGAGATAGGGAGGGGTGTAAGTGCTGGAGGAGGTTACAGAGATAGGGAGAGGTTTAGGGGCTGGAGGAGGTTACAGAGATAGAGAGAGGTTTAGGGGCTGGAGGAGGTTACAGAGATAGGGAGGGTTGTAAGGACTGGAGGTTACAGAGATAGGGAGGGTTGTAGAGACTGGAGGTTACAGAGATAGGGAGGGTTGTAGGGACAGGATGTTACAGCGCTAGGGAGGTTTGTAGGGACTGGAGGTTACAGAGATAGGGAGGGTTGTAGGGACAGGATGTTACAGCGCTAGGGAGGGTTGTTGCTACTGGAGATTACAGAGATAGGGAGGGTGTAGGGGCTGGAGGAGGTTACAGAGATAGGGAGGGTTGATGGGGCTGGAGGAGGTTACAGAGATAGGGAGGGTTGATGGGGCTGGAGGAGGTTACAGAGATAGGGAGGGTTTTAGGGGCTGGAGGAGGTTACAGAGGTAGGGAGGGTTGAAGGGACTGGAGGTTACAGAGATAGGGAGGGTTGTAGGGACTGGAGGCTACAGAGATAGGGTGGGTTGTGGGGACGGAGGTTACAGAGATAGGGAGGGCTGAAGGTGCTGGAGGAGGTTACAGAGATAGGGAGGGTTGTAGGGATTGGAGGTTACAGAGATAGGGAGGGTTGTCGGGGCTGGAAGAGGTTACAGAGATAGGGAGGGTTGTATGGACTGGAGGTTACAGAAATAGGGAGGGTTGTAAGAATTGGAGGTTACAGAGATAGGGAGGGTTGTAGGGACTGGAGGTTTCAGAGATAGGGAGTGTTGTAGGGTCTGGAGGTTACAGAGATAGCGAGGGTTGTATGGACTGCAGTTTAAAGAAATAAGGAGGGGTGTAGGGACTGGAGGAGGTTACAGAGATAGGGACGGTTGAAGGGGCTGGGGGAGGATACAGAGATAGGGAGGGTTGTCGTGGCTGGGGGAGGTTACAGAGATAGGGAAGGTTGGATGTGCTGGAGGAGGATACAGAGATAGGGAAGGTTGGATGTGCTGGAGGAGGTCACAGAGTAAAGGAGGACTGAAGGGGCTGGAGGAGGATTCAGTGATAGGCAGGGTTTTAGTGATTGGATGATGTCACAGAGATAGGCAGCATTGTAAGGGCTGGAGGAGGTTACAGAGATAGGGAGGGGTATGGGCTGGAGGAGGTTACATAGATAGTGAGGATTGTAGGGGCTGGAGGAGGTTACAGAGATAGGGAGGGATGTAGGGGCTGAAGGAGGTTACGGAGATAGGGTGGGTTGTAGGGGCTGGAGGAGGTTACAGAGATAGGGAGGGTTGTAGGGACTGGAGGTTACAGAGATAGGGAGGGGTTGTGGGGCTGGAGGAGGTTACAGAGATAGGGAGGCTTGTAGGGTCTGGAGGAGGATACAGAGATAGGGAAGGTTGTAGGGGCTGGAGGAGGTTACAGAGATAGGTAGGGTTGTAGGGGCTGGATGTTACAGAGATAGGGAGGGTTGGAGGGACTGGAGGTTACAGAGATAGGGAGGGTTGTAGGGTCTAGAGGTTACAGAGAAAGGGAGGGTTGTAGTGACTGGAGGTTACAGAGATAGGGAGGGTTGTAGGGACTAGAGGTTACAGAGATAGGGTGCATTGTAGGGTCTAGAGGTTACAGAGATAGGGAGGGTTGTAGGGACTGGTCGTTACAGAGATAAGGAGTGTTGCAGGGATTGGAGGTTACATAGATAGGGAGGGTTGTAGTGACTGGAGGTTACAGAGATAGGGAGGGTTGTATGGACTGGAGCAGGTTACAGAGATAGAGAAGTTTGTATGGGCTGGGGAGGATACAGATATAGGGAGCGTTGAAGGGACTGGAGGAGGTTAGAGAGTTAGGGAGGGTTGTAGGGGCTGGGGGAGGATACAGAGATAGGGAAGGTTGGATGTGCTGGAGGAGGTTAGAGAGATAGGGAGGGTTGTCGGGGCTGGAGGAGGATACAGTGATACGGAGGGTTTTAGTGGCTGGAGGAGGATACAGAGATAGGGAGGTTTGTAGGGGCTGGAGGAGGTTGCAGCGATAGGGAGGGTAATAGGGACTGGAGGAGGTTACAGAGATAGGTGGGTTTGTAGGGATTGGAGGTGACAGAGATAGGGAGGGTGATAGGGACTGGAGGTTACAGAGATAGGGAGGATTGAGGGATTGGAGGTTACAGAGATAGGGAGGGTTGTAGTGACTGGAGGTTACTGTGATAGGGAGGGTTGTAGGGACTGTAGGTTATAGAGATTGGGAGGGTTGCAGGGAGTGGAGGTTACAGAGATAGGGAGGGTTGTAGGGTCTGGATGCTACTGAGATAGGGAGGGTTGTCAGGGCTGAAGGAGGTTACAGAGATAGGGAGGTTTGTAGGGACTGGAGGTTACAGAGATAGGGAGGATTGTAGGGACTGGAGGTAATACAAATAGGGAGGGTTGTAGGGGCTGGAGTAGATTACAGAGATAGGGAGGGTTGTAGGGACTGGAGGTTACAGAGATAGGGAGGGTTGTAGTGACTGGAGGTTACCGAGATAGGTAGGGTTGTAGGGGCTGGAAGAGGTTACAGAGATATGGAGGGTTGTAGGGATTTGAGGTTACAGACATAGGGAGGCTTGTAGGGACACGATGTTACAGCGCTAGGGAGGTTTGTAGGGACTGGAGGTTACAGAGATAGGGAGGGCTGTTGCGACTGGAGATTACAGAGATAGGGAGGGTGTAGGGGCTGGAGGAGGTTACAGAGATAGGGAGGATTGTAGGGGCTAGAGGAGGTTACAGAGATATGGCGGGTTGTAGGGACTGGAGGAGGTTACAGAGACAGAGAGGGTTGATGGGGCTGGAGGAGGTTACAGAGATAGGGAGGGTTGTATGGGCTGGAGGAGGTTACAGAGACAGGGAGGGTTGATGGGGCTGGAGGAAGTTTCAGAGACAGGGAGTGTTGATGGGGCTGGAGAAGGTTACAGAGGTAGGGAGGGTTGTAGGGACTGGAGTTTACAGAGATAGGGAGGAATGTTGGGGCTGGAGGAGGTTACAAGATAGGGAGGGTTGCAGGGGCTGGAGGAGGTTACAGAGATAGGGAGGGTTGTAGGGGCAGGATGAGGTTACAGAGGTAGGGAGGGTTGAAGGGACTGGAGGTTACAGAGATAGGGAGGGTTGTAGGGGCTGGAGGAGGTTAAAGAGATAGGGAGGTTTGAAGGGGCTGGAGGAGTTTACAGAGATAGGGAGGGTTGAAGGGACTGGAGATTACCGAGATAGGGAGGGTTGAAGGGACTGGAGGAGGTTAAAGAGATACGGAAGGTTGTAGGGGCTGGAGGAGGTTACAGAGATAGGGAGGGATGCAGGGGCTGGAGGAGGTTACAGAGATAGCGAGGGTTGTAGGGGCTGGAGGAGGTTACAGAAATGGGGAGGGTTGTAGGGACTGGAGGTTACAGAGATAGGGAGGGTTGTAGGGGCTGGAGGACGTTACAGAGATAGGGAGTGTTGTAGTGGCTGGAGGAGGTTACCGAGGTTGGGAGGGTTGTAGGGACTGGAGGATACAGAGATATGGTGGGGTGAAGGGACTGGAGGAATTTACAGAGATAGGGAGGGTTTTAGGCACTTGAGGTTACAGAGGTAGGGAGTGGAGGCTACAGAGATAGGGTGGGTTGTAGGGACGGACGTTACAGAGATAGGGAGGGTTGTAGGGTCTGGAGGCTACAGAGATAGGGTGGGTTGTGGGGACGGAGGTTACAGAGATAGGGAGGGCTGAAGGGGCTGGAGGAGGTTACAGAGATAGGGAGGGTTGTCGGGGTTGGAGGAGGTTACAGAGATAGGGAGGGTTGTAGGGACTGGAGGTTACAGAGATAGGGTGGGTTGTAGGGACTGGAGGTTACAGAGACAGGGAGGGATGTCGGGGCTGGAACAGGTTACAGAGATAGGGAGGGTTGTAGGGACTGGAGTTTACAGAGATAAGGAGTGTTGTAGGGACTGGAGGTTACAGAGATAGGGAGGGTTGTATGGACTGGAGTTTACAGAAATATGGAGGGTTGTAGGGGCTGGAGGACGTTACAGAGATAGGGAGTGTTGTAGTGGCTGGAGGAGGTTACCGAGGTTGGGAGGGTTGTAGGGACTGGAGGATACAGAGATATGGTGGGGTGAAGGGACTGGAGGAATTTACAGAGATAGGGAGGGTTTTAGGCACTTGAGGTTACAGAGATAGGGTGGGTTGTAGGGACTGGAGGTTACAGAGATAGGGAGGGGTTGTGGGGCTGGAGGAGGTTACAGAGATAGGGAGGTTTGTAGTGGCTGGAGGAGGTTACAGAGATAGGGAAGGTTGTAGGGGCTGGGGGAGGATACAGAGATACGGAGGGTTGTAGTGGCTGGAGGAGGATACTGAGATAGGGAGGTTTGTAGGGGCTGGAGGAGGTTACAGAGATAGGGAGGGTTGTAGGGGCTGGGGGAGGATACAGAGATAGGGAGGGTTGTAGTGGATGGAGGAGGATACAGAGATAGGGAGGTTTGTAGCGGCTGGAGGAGGTTACAGAGATAGGGAAGGTTGGATGTGCTGGAGGAGGTTACAGAGATAGGGAGGGTTGTCGTGGCTGGAGGAGGATACAGAGTTACGGAGTGTTGTAGTGGCTGGAGGAGTATACAGAGATAGGGAGGGTAATAGGGACTGGAGGAGGTTACAGAGATAGGTTGGTTTGTAGGGATTGGAGGTGACAGAGATAGGGAGGGTGGTCGGGAATGAAGGTTAAGAGATAGGGAGAGTTGTAGGGACTGGAGGAGGTCACAGAGATAGGGAGGGTTGTAGTGACTGGAGCTTACAGAGATAGGGAGGGTTGTAGGGGCTGGAGGAGGTTACAGAGATAGTGAGGGTTGTAGTGACTGGAAGTTACTGTGATATGGAGGGTTGTAGGGACTGGAGGTTACAGAGATTGGGAAGGTTGCAGGGAGTGGAGGTTACAGAGATAGGGAGGGTTGTAGGGACTGGATGCTACTGAGATAGGGAGGATTGTAGGGACTGGAGGTAATAGAAATAGGCAGGGTTGTAGGGGCTGGAGATTACAGAGATAGGGAGGGTGTAGGGGCTGGAGGAGGTTACAGAGGTAGGGAGGGTGGTAGGCGCTGGAGGAGGTTACAGAGATAGGGAGGGTTGTAGGGACTGGATGCTACTGAGATAGGGAGGATTGTAGGGACTGGAGGTAATTAAATAAGGAGGGTTGTAGGAGCTGGAGATTACAGAGTTAGGGAGGGTTGCAGGGGCTGGAGGAGGTTACAGAGATAGGGAGGGTTGTAGGGGCTGGAAGAGGTTACAAGATAGGGAGGGTTGCAGGGGCTGGAGGAGGTTACAGAGATAGGGAGGGTTGTAAGGGCTGGAGGAGGTTACAGAGGTAGGGAGGTTTGAAGTGACTGGAGGTTACAGAGATAGGGAGGGTTGAAGGGACTGGAGGTTAGCGAGATAGGGAGGGTTGAAGGGACTGGAGGTTACAGAGAAAGGGAGGGTTGTTGGGAAAGGAGGAGGTTAAATAGATAGGGAGGGGTGTATGGGCGGGAGGACGTTAAAGAGATACGGAAGGTTGTAGTGGCTGGAGGAGGTTACAGAGGTAGGGAGGGATGCAGGGGCTGGAGGAGGTTACAGAGATAGCAAGGGTTGTAGCGGGTGGAGGAGGTTACAGAGATGGGGAGGGTTGTAGGGACTGGAGGAGGTTACCGAGGTTGGGAGGGTTGTAGGGACTGGAGGTTACAGAGATAGGGAGGGGTGTAGGGACTGGAGGCTACAGAGATAGGGTGGGTTGTAGGGACGGAGGTTACAGAGATATGGAGGTTTGTAGGGTCTGGAGGTTACAGAGATAGGGAGGGTTGTAGGGACTGGAGGTTACAGAGATAGGGAGGGTTGTAGGGACTGAAGGTTACAGAGATAGTGAGGGTTGTAGGGACTGGAGGTTACAGAGATAGCGAGGGTTGTTGGGACTGGAGGTTACAGAGATAGGGAGTGTTGTAGGGACTGGAGGTTACAGAGATAGGGAGGGTTGAAGGGGCTGGAGGAGGTTACAAGATAGGGAGGGTTGCAGGGGTTGGAGTTTACAGAGATAGGGAGGATTCTCGGGGCTGGAGGAGGTTACAGAGATAAGGAGGGTTGTAGGGACTGGAGGTTACAGAGATAGGCAGGGTTGTATGGACTGGAGGTTACAGAAATAGGGAGGGGTGTACGAATTGGAGGTTACAGAGAGAGAGCGGGTTGTAGGGACTGGATGTTACAGAGATAGGGAGTGTTGTTGGGACTGGAGGTTACAGAGATAGGGAGCGTTGAAGGGACAGGAGGAGGTTAAAGAGATAGGGTGGGTTGTAGGCTCTGGAGGTTACAGAGATAGGGAGGGTTGTAGGGACAGGAGGTTACAGAGATAGGGAGCATTGTAGGGTCTATAGGTTACAGAGATAGGGAGGGTTGTAGGGACTGGAGGTTACAGAGATAGGGAGTGTTGCAGGGATTGGAGGTTACAGTGATAGGGAGTGTTGCAGGGATTGGAGGTTACAGAGATAGGGAGGGTTGTAGGGACTGGAGGTTACAGAGATAGGGAGCGTTGAAGGGACTGGAGGAGGTTACAGATATAGGGAGGGTTGTAGGGGCTGGGGGAGGATACAGAGATAGGGAAGGTTGGATGTGCTGGAGGAGGTTACAGAGATAGGGAGGGTTGAAGGGGCTGGAGGAGGTTACAGAGATAGGGAGGTTTGTAGGGGCTGGAGGAGGTTACAACGATAGGGAGGGTAATAGGGACTGGAGGAGGCTACTGAGATAGGGAAGGTTGTAGGGACTGGAGGAGGATACAGAGATAGGTTGGTTTGTAGGGATTGGAGGTGACAGAGATAGGGAGGGTGATAGGGACTGGAGGTTACAGAGATAGGGAGGGTTTCGGGATTGGAGGTTACAGAGATAGGGAGGGTTGTAGGGACTGAAGGTTACAGAGAAAGGGAGGTTTGTAGGAGCTGGGGGAGGATACAGAGATACAGGAGGAATTTACAGAGATAGGGAGGGTTTTAGGCACTTGAGGTCACAGAGGTAGGGACTGGAGGTTACAGAGATAGGGCGGGTTGTAGGGACGGAGGTTACAGAGATAGGAAGGGTTGTAGGGTCTGGAGGCTACAGAGATAGGGTGGGTTGTGGGGACGGAGGTTACAGAGATAGGGAGGGCTGAGGGGCTGGAGGAGGTTACATAGATAGGGAGGGTTGTCGGGGCTGGAGGAGGTTACAGATAGAGGGAGTGTTGTAGGGATTGGAGGTTACAGAAATAGGGAGGGTTGTAGGGACTGGAGGTTACAGAGATAGGGAGGGTTGTAGGGATTGGAGGTTACAGAGATAGGGATGGTTGTCGGGGCTGGAGGAGGTTACAGAGATAGGGAGGGTTGTAGGGGCTGGAGGAGGTTACAAGATAGGGAGGGTTGCAGGGGCTGGAGGAGGTTACAGAGATAGGGAGGGTTGAAGGGACTGGAGGTTACAGAGATAGGGAGGGGTGTAGGGACTGGAGGAATTTACAGAGATAGGGAGGGTTTTAGGCACTTGAGGTCACAGAGGTAGGGACTGGAGGCTACAGAGATAGGGTGGGTTGTGGGGACTGAGGTTACAGAGATAGGGAGGGCTGAAGGGGCTGGAGGAGGTTACAGAGATAGGGAGGGTTTTCGGGGCGGAAGGAGGTTACAGTGATAGGGAGGGTTGTAGGGACTGGAGGTTACAGAGATAGGGAGGGTTGTAGGGACTGGAGGTTACAGAGATAGGGAGGGTTGTAGGAATTGGAGGTTACAGAGATAGGGAGGGTTGTCGGGGCTGGAGGAGGTTAAAGAGATAGGGAGGGTTGTAGGGACTGGAGCTTACAGAGATAGGGAGGGTTGTAGGGACTGGAGGTTACAGGGATAGCGAGGGTTGTAGGGATTGGAGGTTACAGAGATAGGGAGGGTTGTCGGGGCTGGAGGAGGTTACAGAGATAGGGAGGGTTGTAGTGACTGGAGGTTACTGTGATAGGGAGGGTTGTAGGGACTGGAGGTTACAGAGATAGGGAGGGGTGTAGGGGCTGGAGGAGGTTACAAAGATAATGAGGGTTCTGGGGCTGGAGGAGGTTACAGAGATAGAGAGGGGTGTAAGGGCTGGAGGAGGTTACATAGATAGGGAGGTGTGTAGGGGTTGGAGGAGGTTACAGAGATAGGGAGGGGTGTAAGTGCTGGAGGAGGTTACAGAGATAGGGAGGGGTGTAGGGGCTGGAGGAGGTTACAGGGATAGAGAGGGGTGTAGGGGCTGGAGGAGGTTACAGAGATAGGGAGGGGTGTAGGGGCTGGAGGAGGTTACAGAGATAGGGAGGGGTGTAAGTGCTGGAGGAGGTTACAGAGATAGGGAGAGGTTTAGGGGCTGGAGGAGGTTACAGAGATAGAGAGAGGTTTAGGGGCTGGAGGAGGTTACAGAGATAGGGAGGGTTGTAAGGACTGGAGGTTACAGAGATAGGGAGGGTTGTAGAGACTGGAGGTTACAGAGATAGGGAGGGTTGTAGGGACAGGATGTTACAGCGCTAGGGAGGTTTGTAGGGACTGGAGGTTACAGAGATAGGGAGGGTTGTTGCTACTGGAGATTACAGAGATAGGGAGGGTGTAGGGGCTGGAGGAGGTTACAGAGATAGGGAGGGTTGATGGGGCTGGAGGAGGTTACAGAGATAGGGAGGGTTGATGGGGCTGGAGGAGGTTACAGAGATAGGGAGGGTTTTAGGGGCTGGAGGAGGTTACAGAGGTAGGGAGGGTTGAAGGGACTGGAGGTTACAGAGATAGGGAGGGTTGTAGGGACTGGAGGCTACAGAGATAGGGTGGGTTGTGGGGACGGAGGTTACAGAGATAGGGAGGGCTGAAGGTGCTGGAGGAGGTTACAGAGATAGGGAGGGTTGTAGGGATTGGAGGTTACAGAGATAGGGAGGGTTGTCGGGGCTGGAAGAGGTTACAGAGATAGGGAGGGTTGTATGGACTGGAGGTTACAGAAATAGGGAGGGTTGTAAGAATTGGAGGTTACAGAGATAGGGAGGGTTGTAGGGACTGGAGGTTTCAGAGATAGGGAGTGTTGTAGGGTCTGGAGGTTACAGAGATAGCGAGGGTTGTATGGACTGCAGTTTAAAGAAATAAGGAGGGGTGTAGGGACTGGAGGAGGTTACAGAGATAGGGACGGTTGAAGGGGCTGGGGGAGGATACAGAGATAGGGAGGGTTGTCGTGGCTGGGGGAGGTTACAGAGATAGGGAAGGTTGGATGTGCTGGAGGAGGATACAGAGATAGGGAAGGTTGGATGTGCTGGAGGAGGTCACAGAGTAAAGGAGGACTGAAGGGGCTGGAGGAGGATTCAGTGATAGGCAGGGTTTTAGTGATTGGATGATGTCACAGAGATAGGCAGCATTGTAAGGGCTGGAGGAGGTTACAGAGATAGGGAGGGGTATGGGCTGGAGGAGGTTACATAGATAGTGAGGATTGTAGGGGCTGGAGGAGGTTACAGAGATAGGGAGGGATGTAGGGGCTGAAGGAGGTTACGGAGATAGGGTGGGTTGTAGGGGCTGGAGGAGGTTACAGAGATAGGGAGGGTTGTAGGGACTGGAGGTTACAGAGATAGGGAGGGGTTGTGGGGCTGGAGGAGGTTACAGAGATAGGGAGGCTTGTAGGGTCTGGAGGAGGATACAGAGATAGGGAAGGTTGTAGGGGCTGGAGGAGGTTACAGAGATAGGTAGGGTTGTAGGGGCTGGATGTTACAGAGATAGGGAGGGTTGGAGGGACTGGAGGTTACAGAGATAGGGAGGGTTGTAGGGTCTAGAGGTTACAGAGAAAGGGAGGGTTGTAGTGACTGGAGGTTACAGAGATAGGGAGGGTTGTAGGGACTAGAGGTTACAGAGATAGGGTGCATTGTAGGGTCTAGAGGTTACAGAGATAGGGAGGGTTGTAGGGACTGGTCGTTACAGAGATAAGGAGTGTTGCAGGGATTGGAGGTTACATAGATAGGGAGGGTTGTAGTGACTGGAGGTTACAGAGATAGGGAGGGTTGTATGGACTGGAGCAGGTTACAGAGATAGAGAAGTTTGTATGGGCTGGGGAGGATACAGATATAGGGAGCGTTGAAGGGACTGGAGGAGGTTAGAGAGTTAGGGAGGGTTGTAGGGGCTGGGGGAGGATACAGAGATAGGGAAGGTTGGATGTGCTGGAGGAGGTTAGAGAGATAGGGAGGGTTGTCGGGGCTGGAGGAGGATACAGTGATACGGAGGGTTTTAGTGGCTGGAGGAGGATACAGAGATAGGGAGGTTTGTAGGGGCTGGAGGAGGTTGCAGCGATAGGGAGGGTAATAGGGACTGGAGGAGGTTACAGAGATAGGTGGGTTTGTAGGGATTGGAGGTGACAGAGATAGGGAGGGTGATAGGGACTGGAGGTTACAGAGATAGGGAGGATTGAGGGATTGGAGGTTACAGAGATAGGGAGGGTTGTAGTGACTGGAGGTTACTGTGATAGGGAGGGTTGTAGGGACTGTAGGTTATAGAGATTGGGAGGGTTGCAGGGAGTGGAGGTTACAGAGATAGGGAGGGTTGTAGGGTCTGGATGCTACTGAGATAGGGAGGGTTGTCAGGGCTGAAGGAGGTTACAGAGATAGGGAGGTTTGTAGGGACTGGAGGTTACAGAGATAGGGAGGATTGTAGGGACTGGAGGTAATACAAATAGGGAGGGTTGTAGGGGCTGGAGTAGATTACAGAGATAGGGAGGGTTGTAGGGACTGGAGGTTACAGAGATAGGGAGGGTTGTAGTGACTGGAGGTTACCGAGATAGGTAGGGTTGTAGGGGCTGGAAGAGGTTACAGAGATATGGAGGGTTGTAGGGATTTGAGGTTACAGACATAGGGAGGCTTGTAGGGACACGATGTTACAGCGCTAGGGAGGTTTGTAGGGACTGGAGGTTACAGAGATAGGGAGGGCTGTTGCGACTGGAGATTACAGAGATAGGGAGGGTGTAGGGGCTGGAGGAGGTTACAGAGATAGGGAGGATTGTAGGGGCTAGAGGAGGTTACAGAGATATGGCGGGTTGTAGGGACTGGAGGAGGTTACAGAGACAGAGAGGGTTGATGGGGCTGGAGGAGGTTACAGAGATAGGGAGGGTTGTATGGGCTGGAGGAGGTTACAGAGACAGGGAGGGTTGATGGGGCTGGAGGAAGTTTCAGAGACAGGGAGTGTTGATGGGGCTGGAGAAGGTTACAGAGGTAGGGAGGGTTGTAGGGACTGGAGTTTACAGAGATAGGGAGGAATGTTGGGGCTGGAGGAGGTTACAAGATAGGGAGGGTTGCAGGGGCTGGAGGAGGTTACAGAGATAGGGAGGGTTGTAGGGGCAGGATGAGGTTACAGAGGTAGGGAGGGTTGAAGGGACTGGAGGTTACAGAGATAGGGAGGGTTGTAGGGGCTGGAGGAGGTTAAAGAGATAGGGAGGTTTGAAGGGGCTGGAGGAGTTTACAGAGATAGGGAGGGTTGAAGGGACTGGAGATTACCGAGATAGGGAGGGTTGAAGGGACTGGAGGAGGTTAAAGAGATACGGAAGGTTGTAGGGGCTGGAGGAGGTTACAGAGATAGGGAGGGATGCAGGGGCTGGAGGAGGTTACAGAGATAGCGAGGGTTGTAGGGGCTGGAGGAGGTTACAGAAATGGGGAGGGTTGTAGGGACTGGAGGTTACAGAGATAGGGAGGGTTGTAGGGGCTGGAGGACGTTACAGAGATAGGGAGTGTTGTAGTGGCTGGAGGAGGTTACCGAGGTTGGGAGGGTTGTAGGGACTGGAGGATACAGAGATATGGTGGGGTGAAGGGACTGGAGGAATTTACAGAGATAGGGAGGGTTTTAGGCACTTGAGGTTACAGAGGTAGGGAGTGGAGGCTACAGAGATAGGGTGGGTTGTAGGGACGGACGTTACAGAGATAGGGAGGGTTGTAGGGTCTGGAGGCTACAGAGATAGGGTGGGTTGTGGGGACGGAGGTTACAGAGATAGGGAGGGCTGAAGGGGCTGGAGGAGGTTACAGAGATAGGGAGGGTTGTCGGGGTTGGAGGAGGTTACAGAGATAGGGAGGGTTGTAGGGACTGGAGGTTACAGAGATAGGGTGGGTTGTAGGGACTGGAGGTTACAGAGACAGGGAGGGATGTCGGGGCTGGAACAGGTTACAGAGATAGGGAGGGTTGTAGGGACTGGAGTTTACAGAGATAAGGAGTGTTGTAGGGACTGGAGGTTACAGAGATAGGGAGGGTTGTATGGACTGGAGTTTACAGAAATATGGAGGGTTGTAGGGGCTGGAGGACGTTACAGAGATAGGGAGTGTTGTAGTGGCTGGAGGAGGTTACCGAGGTTGGGAGGGTTGTAGGGACTGGAGGATACAGAGATATGGTGGGGTGAAGGGACTGGAGGAATTTACAGAGATAGGGAGGGTTTTAGGCACTTGAGGTTACAGAGATAGGGTGGGTTGTAGGGACTGGAGGTTACAGAGATAGGGAGGGGTTGTGGGGCTGGAGGAGGTTACAGAGATAGGGAGGTTTGTAGTGGCTGGAGGAGGTTACAGAGATAGGGAAGGTTGTAGGGGCTGGGGGAGGATACAGAGATACGGAGGGTTGTAGTGGCTGGAGGAGGATACTGAGATAGGGAGGTTTGTAGGGGCTGGAGGAGGTTACAGAGATAGGGAGGGTTGTAGGGGCTGGGGGAGGATACAGAGATAGGGAGGGTTGTAGTGGATGGAGGAGGATACAGAGATAGGGAGGTTTGTAGCGGCTGGAGGAGGTTACAGAGATAGGGAAGGTTGGATGTGCTGGAGGAGGTTACAGAGATAGGGAGGGTTGTCGTGGCTGGAGGAGGATACAGAGTTACGGAGTGTTGTAGTGGCTGGAGGAGTATACAGAGATAGGGAGGGTAATAGGGACTGGAGGAGGTTACAGAGATAGGTTGGTTTGTAGGGATTGGAGGTGACAGAGATAGGGAGGGTGGTCGGGAATGAAGGTTAAGAGATAGGGAGAGTTGTAGGGACTGGAGGAGGTCACAGAGATAGGGAGGGTTGTAGTGACTGGAGCTTACAGAGATAGGGAGGGTTGTAGGGGCTGGAGGAGGTTACAGAGATAGTGAGGGTTGTAGTGACTGGAAGTTACTGTGATATGGAGGGTTGTAGGGACTGGAGGTTACAGAGATTGGGAAGGTTGCAGGGAGTGGAGGTTACAGAGATAGGGAGGGTTGTAGGGACTGGATGCTACTGAGATAGGGAGGATTGTAGGGACTGGAGGTAATAGAAATAGGCAGGGTTGTAGGGGCTGGAGATTACAGAGATAGGGAGGGTGTAGGGGCTGGAGGAGGTTACAGAGGTAGGGAGGGTGGTAGGCGCTGGAGGAGGTTACAGAGATAGGGAGGGTTGTAGGGACTGGATGCTACTGAGATAGGGAGGATTGTAGGGACTGGAGGTAATTAAATAAGGAGGGTTGTAGGAGCTGGAGATTACAGAGTTAGGGAGGGTTGCAGGGGCTGGAGGAGGTTACAGAGATAGGGAGGGTTGTAGGGGCTGGAAGAGGTTACAAGATAGGGAGGGTTGCAGGGGCTGGAGGAGGTTACAGAGATAGGGAGGGTTGTAAGGGCTGGAGGAGGTTACAGAGGTAGGGAGGTTTGAAGTGACTGGAGGTTACAGAGATAGGGAGGGTTGAAGGGACTGGAGGTTAGCGAGATAGGGAGGGTTGAAGGGACTGGAGGTTACAGAGAAAGGGAGGGTTGTTGGGAAAGGAGGAGGTTAAATAGATAGGGAGGGGTGTATGGGCGGGAGGACGTTAAAGAGATACGGAAGGTTGTAGTGGCTGGAGGAGGTTACAGAGGTAGGGAGGGATGCAGGGGCTGGAGGAGGTTACAGAGATAGCAAGGGTTGTAGCGGGTGGAGGAGGTTACAGAGATGGGGAGGGTTGTAGGGACTGGAGGAGGTTACCGAGGTTGGGAGGGTTGTAGGGACTGGAGGTTACAGAGATAGGGAGGGGTGTAGGGACTGGAGGCTACAGAGATAGGGTGGGTTGTAGGGACGGAGGTTACAGAGATATGGAGGTTTGTAGGGTCTGGAGGTTACAGAGATAGGGAGGGTTGTAGGGACTGGAGGTTACAGAGATAGGGAGGGTTGTAGGGACTGAAGGTTACAGAGATAGTGAGGGTTGTAGGGACTGGAGGTTACAGAGATAGCGAGGGTTGTTGGGACTGGAGGTTACAGAGATAGGGAGTGTTGTAGGGACTGGAGGTTACAGAGATAGGGAGGGTTGAAGGGGCTGGAGGAGGTTACAAGATAGGGAGGGTTGCAGGGGTTGGAGTTTACAGAGATAGGGAGGATTCTCGGGGCTGGAGGAGGTTACAGAGATAAGGAGGGTTGTAGGGACTGGAGGTTACAGAGATAGGCAGGGTTGTATGGACTGGAGGTTACAGAAATAGGGAGGGGTGTACGAATTGGAGGTTACAGAGAGAGAGCGGGTTGTAGGGACTGGATGTTACAGAGATAGGGAGTGTTGTTGGGACTGGAGGTTACAGAGATAGGGAGGGTTGACGGGGCTGGAGGAGGTTACAGAGATATGGAGGGTAGTAGGGGCTGGATGAGGTTACAGAGAGAGGGAGGGTTGTAGGGACTGGATGTTACAGAGATAGGGAGCGTTGTATGGACTGGAGGTTACAGAGATAGCGAGGGTTGTACGGATTGCCGGTCACAGAGATAGGGAGGGTTGTCGGGGCTGGAGGAGGTTACAGAGATAGGGATTGTTGTAGTGACTGGAGGTTACAGAGATAGGGAGCGTTGTATGGACTGGAGGTTACAGAGATAGGGAGGGTTGTACGGATTGGAGGTTACAGAGATAGGGAGGATTGTCGGGGTTGGAGGAGGTTACAGAGATAGGGAGGGTTGTAGGGACTGGAGGTTACAGAGATAGGGAGGTTTGTCGGGATTGGATTTTAGACAGATAGGGAGGGTTGTCGGAGCTGGAGGAGGTTACAGAGATAGGGAGGGTTGTAGGGGCAGGAGGAGGTTACAGAGATAGGGAGGGTTGTAGGGACTGGAGGTTACAGAGATAGGGAGGGTTGTATGGATTGGAGGTTACAGAGATAGGGAGAGTTGTCGGGGCTGGAGGAGGTTACAGAGATAGGGAGGGTTGTAGGGACTGGAGGTTACAGAGATAGGGAGGGTTGTAGAGACTGGAGGTTACAGAGATTGGGAGGGTTGCAGGGAATGGAGGTTACAGATATAGGGAGGGTTGTAGGGACTGGATGCTACTGAGATAGCGAGGGTTGTCGGGGCTGGAGGAGGTTACAGAGATAGGGAGGTTTTTAGGGACTGGAGGTTACAGAGATAGGGAGGATTGTAGGGACTGGAGATAATAGAAATAGGGAGGGTTGTAGGGGCTCGAGATTACAGAGATAGGGAGGGTTGTCGGGGCTGAAGGAGGTTACAGAGATAGGGAGGGTGGCAGGGGCTGGAGGAGGTTACAGAGATATGGTGCGTTGTAGGGACTGGAGGAAGTTACAGAGACAGAGAGGGTTGCTGGGGCTGGAGGAGGTGACAGAGATAGGTGGTTTGTATAGGCTGGAGGAGGTTACAAGATAGGGAGGGTTGCAGGGGCTGGAGGAGGTTACAGAGATAGGGAGGGTTGTAGGGGCTGGAGGAGGGTACAAGATAGGGAGAGTTGCAGGGGCTGGAGGAGGTTACAGAGATAGGGAGGGTTACAGGGGCTGGAGGAGGTTACAGAGATAAGGAGGGTTGTAGGGACTGGAGGAGGTTACAGAGGTAGGGGGGGTTGAAGTGACTGGAGATTACAGAGATAGGGAGGGTCGAAGGGACTGGAGGTTACCGAGATAGGGAGGGTTGAAGGGACTGGAGGTTACAGAGATAGGGAGGGTTGTTGGGACTGGAGGAGGTTAAATAGATAGGGAGGTGTGTATGGGCTGAGGAGGTTAAAGAGATACGGAAGGTTGTAGGGGCTGGAGAAGGTTAAAGAGATAGGGAGGGATGCAGGGGCTGGAGGAGGTTACAGAGATAGCAATGGTTGTAGGGGGTGGAGGAGGTTACAGAGATAGGGAGGGTTGTAGGTACTGGAGATTACAGAGATAGGGAGGGGTGTAGGGGCTGGAGGGGGTTACAGAGATAGGGAGGGTTGTAGGGGCTGGAGGACGTTACAGAGATAAGGAGTGTTGAAGGGGCTGGAGGAGGTTACCGAGGTTGGGAGGGTTGTAGGGACTGGAGGTTACAAAGATACGGAGGGGTGTAGGGACTGGAGGAATTTACAAAGATAGGGAGCGTTTTAGGCACTTGAGGTTACAGAGGTAGGGTCTGGAGGCTACAGAGATAGGGTGGGTTGTAGGGACGGAGGTTACAGAGATAGGGAGGGATGAAGGGGCTGGAGGAGGTTACAGAGATAGGGAGGGTTGTAGGGACTGGAGGTTACAGAGATAGTGTGGGTTGTAGGGACTGGAGGTTACAGAGATAGGGAGGGTTGTAGGGACTGGAGGTTACAGAGATAGGGAGGGTTGTAGGGACTGGAGGTTACAGAGATAGGGAGTGTTGTAGGGACTGGAGGTTACAGAGATAGGGAAGGTTGAAGGGTCTGGAGGTTACAGAGATAGGGAGGGTTGTCGGGGCTGGAGGAGGTAACAGAGATAGGGAGGTTTTTAGGGACTGGAGGTTACAGAGATAGGGAGGATTATAGGGACTGGAGGTAATAGAAATAGGGAGGGTTGTAGGGGTTTGAGTAGGTTACAGAGATAGGGAGGGTTTAGGGGCTGGAGGAGGTTACAGAAATAGGGAGGGTGGTAGGGGCTGGAGGAGGTTACAGAGATATGGTGCGTTGTAGGGACTGGAGGAGGTTACAGAGACAGAGAGGGTTGCTGGGGCTGGAGGAGGTGACAGAGATAGGTGGTTTGTATGGGCTGGAGGAGGTTACAAGATAGGGAGGGTTGCAGGGGCTGGAGGAGGTTACAGAGATAGGGAGGGTTGTAGGGGCTGGAGGAGGTTACAAGATAGGGAGGGTTGCAGGGGCTGGAGGAGGTTACAGAGATAGGGAGTTTTGCAGGGGCAGGATGAGGTTACAGAGATAGGGAGGGTTGTAGGGGCTGGAGGAGGTTACAGAGGTAGGGAGGGTTGAAGTGACTGGAGGTTACAGAGATAGGGAGGTTTGAAGGGACTGGAGGTTACCGAGATAGGGAGGGTTGAAGGGACTGGAGGTTACAGAGATAGGGAGGGTTGTTGGGACTGGAGGAGGTTAAATAGATAGGAAGGGGTGTATAGGCTGGAGGAGGATAAAGAGATAGGGAGGGATGCAGGGGGTGGAGGAGGTTACAGAGATGGGGAGGGTTGTAGGGACTGGAGCTTACAGAGATAGGGAGGGGTGTAGGGGCTGGAGGGGGTTACAGGGATAGGCAGGGTTGTAGGGGCTGGAGGACGTTACAGAGATAGGGAGTGTTGTAGGGGCAGGAGGAGGTTACCGAGGTTGGGATGGTTGTAGGGACTGGAGGTTACAAAGATACGGAGGGGTGTAGGGACTGGAGGAATTTACAAAGATAGGGAGGGTTTTAGGCACTTGAGGTTACAGAGGTAGGGACTGGAGGCTACAGAGATGTGTTGGGTTGTAGGGACGGAGGTTACAGAGATAGGGAGGGTTGTAGGGTCTGGAGGCTACAGAGATAGGGTGGGTTGTAGGGACGGAGGTTACAGAGAGAGCGAGGGATGAAGGGGCTGGAGGAGGTTACAGAGATAGGGAGGGTTGTAGGGACTGGAGGTTACAGAGATAGGGTGGTTTGTAGGGACTGGAGGTTACAGAGATAGTGAGGGTTGTAGGGACTGGAGGTTACAGAGATAGCGAGGGTTGTTTGGACTGGAGGTTACAGAGATAGGGAGTGTTGTAGGGACTGGAGGTTACAGAGATAGGGAGGGTTGAAGGGGCTGGAGGAGGTTACAGAGATAAGGAGGGTTGTAGGGACTGGAGGTTACAGAGATAGCGAGCGTTGTTGGGACTGGAGGTTACAGAGATAGGGAGGGTTGTCGCGGCTGGAGGAGGTTACAGAGATATGGAGGGTAGTAGGGGCTGGATGAGGTTACAGAGAGAGGGAGGGTTGTAGGGACTGGATGTTACAGAGATAGGGAGCGTTGTATGGACTGGAGGTTACAGAGATAGCGAGGGTTGTACGGATTGGCGGTTACAGAGATAGGGAGGGTTGTCGGGGCTGGAGGAGGTTACAGAGATAGGGATTGTTGTAGGGACTGGAGGTTACAGAGATAGGGAGCGTTGTATGGACTGGAGGTTACAGAGATAGGGAGGGTTGTACGGATTGGAGGTTACAGAGATAGGGAGGGTTGTCGGGGCTGGAGGAGGTTACAGAGATAGGGAGGGTTGTAGGGGCTGCGGAAGGATAAAGAGATAGGGAGGGGTGTAGGGGCTGGGGGAGGATGCAGAGATAGGGAGGGTTGTAGGGGCTGGGGGAGGATACAGAGATAGGGAGGGTTGTAGTGTCTGGGGGAGGATGCAGAGATAGGGAGGGTTGTAGGGGCTGGGGGAGGATACAGAGATAGGGAGGGTTGGATGTGCTGGAGGAGGTCACAGAGAAAAGGAGGACTGAAGGGGCTGGAGGAGGATTCAGTGATAGGCAGGGTTTTAGCGATTGGATGATGTCACAGAGATAGGCAGCATTGTAAGGGCTGGAGGAGGTTACAGAGATAGGGAGGGGTATGGGCTGGAGGAGGTTACACAGATAGTGAGGGTTGTAGGGGCTGGAGGAGGTTACAGAGATAGGGAGGGATGTAGGGGCTGCAGGAGGTTACAGAGATAGGGAGGGTTGTAGGGACTGGAGGTTACAGAGATAGGGAGGGTTGTAGGGACTCTAGGAGGTTACAGAGATAGGGAGGATTGTAGGGACTGGAGGTTACAGAGATAGGGTGGGTTGTAGGGACTGGAGGTCACAGAGATAGGGAGGATTGTAGGGACTGGAGGTAATAGAAATAGGGAGGGTTGTAGTGATTTGATGTTACAGAGATAGGGAGGGTTGTAGCAACTAGAGGTTGCAGAGATAGGGTGGGTTGTAGGGACAGGATCTTACAGCGCTAGGGAGGTTTGTAGGGACTGGAGGTTACAGAGATAGGGAGGTTTGTTGCGACAGGAGATTACAGAGATAGGGAGGGTGTAGGGGCTGGAGGAGGTTACAGAGATATGGTGGGTTGTAGGGACTGGAGGAGGTTACAGAGACAGAGAGGGTTGATGGGGCTGGAGGAGGTTACAGTGGTAGGCAGGGTTGTAGGGACTGGATGTTACAGAGATAGGGAGGGTTGAAGGGGCTGGAGGAGGTTACAAGATAGGGAGGGTTGCAGGGGCTGGAGGAGGTTACAGAGATAGGGAGCGTTGTAGGGGCTGGAGGAGGTTACAGAGATAGGGTGTGTTGTAGGGACTGGAGGTTACAGAGATAGGGAGGGGTTGTGGGGCTGGAGGAGGTTACAAAGATAGGGAGGGTTGTAGGGGCTGGAGGAGGTTACAGAGATAGGGAGGGTTGTAGGGATTGGAGGTTACAGAGATAGGGAGGATTGTCGGGGCTGGAGGAGGTTACAGAGATAGGGAGGGTTGTAGGGACTGGAGGTTACAGAGATAGGGAGGGTTGTAGGGATTGGAGGTTACAGAGATAGGGAGGGTTGTCGGGGCTGGAGGAGGTTACAGAGATAGGGAGGGTTGTAGGGGCTGCGGAAGGATAAAGAGATAGGGAGGGTTGTAGGGGCTGGGGTAGGATACAGAGATAGGGAGGGGTGTAGGGGCTGGGGGAGGATACAGAGATAGGGAGGGTTGTAGTGGCTGGGGGAGGATGCAGAGATAGGGAGGGTTGGATGTGCTGGAGGAGGTCACAGAGAAAAGGAGGACTGAAGGGGCTGGAGGAGGATTCAGTGATAGGCAGGGTTTTAGCGATTGGATGATGTCACAGAGATAGGCAGCATTGTAAGGGCTGGAGGAGGTTACAGAGATAGGGAGGGTTGTAGGGGCTGGAGGAGGTTACAGAGATAGGGAGGGGTATGGGCTGGAGGAGGTTACACAGATAGTGAGGGTTGTAGGGGCTGGAGGAGGTTACAGAGATAGGGAGGGATGTAGGGGCTGCAGGAGGTTACAGAGATAGGGAGGGTTGTAGGGACTGGAGGTTACATAGATAGGGAGTGGTTGTAGGGACTGGAGGAGGTTACAGAGACAGAGAGGGTTGATGGGGATGGAGGAGGTTACAGTGGTAGGCAGGGTTGTAGGGACTGGAGGTTACAGAGATAGGGAGGGTTGAAGGGGCTGGAGGAGGTTACAAGATAGGGAGGGTTGCAGGGACTGGAGGTTACAGAGATAGGGAGGGGTTATGGGGCTGGAGGAGGTTACAGAGATAGGGAGGCTTGTAGGGGCTGGAGGAGGTTACAGAGATAGGGAGGGTTGTATGGGCTGTGGGAGGATACAGAGATAGGGAGGGTTGTAGGGGCTGGGGGAGGATACAGAGATAGGGAGGGTTGTGGTGTCTGGAGGCGGTTACAGAGATATGGAATGCTGGATGTGCTGGAGGAGGTCACAGAGAAAAGGAGGACTGAAGAGGCTGGAGGAGGATTCAGTGATAGGCAATGTTTTAGCGATTGGATGATGTCACAGAGATAGGCAGCATTGTAAGGGCTGGAGGAGGTTACATAGATAGTGAGGGTTGTAGGGACTGGAGGAGGTTATAGAGATAGGGAGGGATGTAGGGGCTGGAGGAGGTTACAGAGATAGGGAGGGATGTAGGGGCTGGAGGAGGTTACGGAGATAGGGAGGGTTGGCGGGGCTGGAGGAGGTTACAGAGATAGGGAGGGTTGTAGGGACTGGAGGTTACAGAGATAGGGAGTGTTGTAGGGACTGGAGGTTACAGAAATAGGGAGGGTTGTATGGACTGGAGTTTACAGAAATAGGGAGGTTTGTAGGGACTGGAGGAGGTTACAGAGATAGGGAGGGTTGTAGGGGCTGGGGGAGGATACAGAGATATGGAGGTTTGTAGGGGCTGGAGAAGGTTACAGAGATAGGGAGGGTTGTAGGGATTTGAGGTTACAGAGATAGGGAGGGTTGTAGGGATTTGAGGTTACAGACATAGGGAGGCTTGTAGGGACAGGATGTTACAGCGCTAGCGAGGTTTGTAGGGACTGGAGGTTACAGAGATAGGGAGGGTTGTTGCGACTGGAGATTACAGAGATAGGGAGGGTGTAAGGGCTGGAGGAGGTCACAGAGATAGGGAGGGTTGTAGGGGCTGGAGGAGGTTACAGAGATATGGTGGGTTGTAGGGACAGGAGGAGGTTACAGAGACAGAGAGGGTTGATGGGGCTGGAGTAGGTTACAGAGATAGGGAGGGTTCATGGGGCTGGAGGAGGTTACAGTGGTAGGGAGGGTTGTAGGGACTGGAGGTTACTGAGATAGGGAGGGTTGAAGGGGCTGGAGGAGGTTACTAGATAGGGAGGGTTGCAGGGGCTGGAGGAGGTTACAGTGGTAGGGAGGGTTGTAGGGACTGGAGGTTACATAGATAGTGACGGTTGTAGGGACTGGAGGAGGTTACAGAAATAGGGAGGGATGTAGGGGCTGGAGGAGGTTACAGAGATAGGGAGGGATGTAGGGGCTGGAGGAGGTTACAGAGATATGGAGGGTTGTAGGGGCTGGCGGAGGTTAGAGAGATAGGGAGGGATGTAGAAACTGGAGGTTACAGAGATAGGGAGGGGTTGTGGGGCTGGAGGAGGTTACAGAGATAGGGAAGGTTGGATGTGCTGGAGGAGGTCACAGATAAAAGGAGGACTGAAGGGGCTGGAGGAGGTTACAGAGACAGGGAGGGTTGATGGGGCTGGAGGAGGTTACAGAGGTAGGGAGGATTGTAGGGACTGGAGGTTACAGAGATAGGGAGGGTTGTAGGGGCTGGAGGAGGTTACAAGATAGGGAGGGTTGCAGGTGCTGGAGGAGGTTAAAGAGATAGGGAGGGTTGTAGGGGTTAGAGGAGTTTACAGAGATAGGGAGGGTTGAATGGACTGGAGGTTACCGAGATAGGGAGGGTTGAAGGGACTGGAGGTTACAGAGATAGGGAGGGTTGTAGGGACTGGAGGTGACAGAGATAGGGAGGGTTGTAGGGATTGGAGGTTACAGAGATAGGGAGGGTTGTAGGGAATGGACGTTACAGAGATAGGGAGGTTTGTAGGGACTGGAAGAGGTTACAAGATAGGGAGGATTGTCCGGGCTGGAGGAGGTTACAGAGATAGGGAGGGTTGTAGGGGCTGGGGGAGGATACAGAGATAGGGAGGGTTGTAGGGGCTGGGTGAGGATACAGAGATAGGGAGGATTGTACGGGCTGGAGGAGGATACAGAGATAGGGAAGGTTGGATGTGCTGGAGGAGGTCACAGAGAAAAGGAGGACTGAAGGGGCTGGAGGAGGATTCAGTGATAGGCAGGGTTTTAGCGATTGGATGATGTCACAGAGATAGGCAGCATTGTAAGGGCTGGAGGAGGTTACAGAGATAGGGAGGGTTGTAGGGGCTGGAGGAGGTTACAGAGATAGGGAGGGTTGTAGGGGCTGGAGGAGGTTACATAGATAGTGAGGGTTGTAGGGGCTGGAGGAGGTTACAGAGATAGGGAGGGGTGTAGGGGCTGGAGGAGGTTACAGAGATAGGGAGGGGAATGGGCTGGAGGAGGTTACAGAGATAGGGAGGGGTGTAGGGGCTGGAGGAGGTTACAGAGATAGGGAGGGGAATGGGCTGGAGGAGGTTACAGAGATAGGGAGGGGTGTAGGGGCTGGAGGAGGTTACAGAGATAGGGAGGGGTTGTGGGGCTGGAGGAGGTTACAGAGATAGGGAGGGTTGTAGGGCTGGAGGAGGTTACAGAGATAGGGAGGGGTTGTGGGGCTGGAGGAGGTTACAGAGATAGGGAGGCTTGTAGGAGCTGGAGGAGTTTACAGAGATAGGGAGGGTTGTAGGGACTGGAGGTTACAGAAATTGGGAGGGTTGTAGGGGCTGGAGGAGTTTACAGAGATAGGGAGGGTTGTAGGGACTGGAGGTTACAGAGATAGGGAGAGTTGTTGGGACTGGAGGTTACAGAGATAGGGAGGGTTGTAGGGACTGCAGGTTACAGAGATAGGGAGGGTTGTAGGGACTGGAGGTTACAGAGATAGGGAGAGCTGTAGGGACTGGAGGTTACAGAGATAGGGAGGGTTGTAGGGACTGGAGGTTACAGAGATAGGGAGGGTTGTAGGGACTGGAGGTTACAGAGATAGGGAGGGTTGTAGGGACTGGAGGTTACAGAGATAGGGAGGGTTGTAGGGACTGGTGGTTACAGAGATAGGGAGGGTTGTAGGGACTGGTGGTTACAGAGATAGGGAGGTTTGTCGGGACTGGTGGTTACAGAGATAGGGAGTGTTGTAGGGACTGGAGGTTACAGAGATAGGGAGGGTTGTAGGGACTGGAGGTTACAGAGATAGGGAGGGTTGTAGGGACTGGAGGTTACAGAGATAGGGAGGGTTGTTGGGACTGGTGGTTACAGAGATAGGGAGGGTTGTAGGGACTGGAGGTTACAGAGATAGGGAGGGTTGTAGGGACTGGAGGTTACAGAGATAGGGAGGGTTGTAGGGACTGGAGGTTACAGAGATAGGGAGGTTTGTAGGGACTGGAGGTTACAGAGATAGGGAGGGTTGTAGGGACTGGAGGTTACAGAGATAGGGAGGGTTGTAGGGACTGGAGGTTACAGAGATAGGGAGGGTTGTAGGGATTGGAGGTTACAGAGATAGGGAGGGTTGTAGGGACTGGTGGTTACAGAGATAGGGAGGGTTGTAGGGACTGGTGGTTACAGAGATAGGGAGGGTTGTAGGGACTGGTGGTTACAGAGATAGGGAGTGTTGTAGGGACTGGAGGTTACAGAGATAGGGAGGGTTGTAGGGACTGGAGGTTACAGAGATAGGGAGGGTTGTAGGGACTGGAGGTTACAGAGATAGGGAGGGTTGTTGGGACTGGTGGTTACAGAGATAGGGAGGGTTGTAGGGACTGGAGGTTACAGAGATAGGGAGGGTTGTAGGGACTGGAGGTGACAGAGATAGGGAGGGTTGTAGGGACTGGAGGTTACAGAGATAGGGAGAGTTGTAGGGACTGGAGGTTACAGAGATAGGGAGGGTTGTAGGGACTGGAGGTTACAGAGATAGGGAGGGATGTAGGGACTGGTGGTTACAGAGATAGGGAGGGTTGTAGGGATTGGAGGTTACAGAGATAGGGAGGGTTGTAGGGACTGGTGGTTACAGAGATAGGGAGGGTTGTAGGGACTGGAGGTTACAGAGATAGGGAGGGTTGTAGGGACTGGAGGTTACAGAGATAGGGAGGGTTGTAGGGAATGGAGGTTACAGAGATAGGGAGGGTTGTAGGGACTGGTGGTTACAGAGATAGGGAGGGTTGTAGGGACTGGTGGTTACAGAGATAGGGAGTTTACAAACAGGCATTTCCTGACGAAATGATTTGAAGACAGATAAACAGACACATGAGGATGGAATTGACTCTGCCTCAGACACATCGAAACAAGTAAATGTTCTGAGTATTTCAATCGTTTATTCATCCGATTTACAGACAGGTTTTTGATGAAAAAAATAAAACTCATGATCAAAACAGACAGCGTTCAGCCTGAGGATAATTTACATTGAGGGCCACCGTCAGAGACCCTGTTTAAAGAGGGAGTCTCTCCGTCAGGGACCCTGTTTAAAGAGGGAGTCTCTCCCTCAGGGACCCTGTTTAAAGAGGGAGTCTCTCCGTCAGGGACCCTGTTTAAAGAGGGAGTCTCTCCGTCAGGGACCCTGTTTAAAGAGGGAGTCTCTCCGTCAGGGACCCTGTTTAAAGAGGGAGTTTCTCCATCAGGGACCCTGTCTAAAGAGGGAGTCTGTCCGTCAGGGGTCCTGTTTATAGAGGGAGTCTCTCCGTCAGGGACCCTGTTTAAAGAGGGAGTCTGTCCGTCAGGGGTCCTGTTTATAGAGGGAGTCTCTCCGACAGGGACCCTGTTTAAAGAGGGAGTCTCTCCGTCAGGGACCCTGTTTAAAGAGGGAGTCTGTCCGTCAGGGGTCCTGTTTATAGAGGGAGTCTCTCCGACAGGGACCCTGTTTAAAGAGGGAGTCTCTCCGTCAGGGGTCCTGTTTATAGGATGACAAGGCAGCCACTCATCCAGACCTCAATCAGTGTTTGGGGGCTTTGGTTGAATGAAACACTCGAGTGTTTCACAGGTTTGTTCTCTCTGGCTGGTCCCACCATTTAATCCGTGTGAGTCTGTGACCGGGGGGTCAATGAGAAAAGTGAGGGCCAGGGAGACAGGAAGTGAGGAAGAAAGTATTTTACAAAGGGAAGTAACAGGGAATTCTGTAAATCTCAGAAGATAATAAAGACCATCGGTTAGATCACACTTGGAGCACTGTGCACAGTTCTGGTCTCTGTATCCCTCAGTTAGACCACACTTGGAGCACTGTGCACAGTTCTGGTCTCTGTATCCCTCAGTTAGACCACACTTGGAGCACTGTGCACAGTTCTGGTCTCCGTATCCCTCGGTTAGACCACACTTGGAGCACTGTGCACAGTTCTGGTCTCCGTATCCCTCGGTTAGACCACACTTGGAGCACTGTGCACAGTTCTGGTCTACGTATCCCTCGGTTAGACCACACTTGGAGCACTGTGCATAGTTCTGGTCTCCGTATCCCTCGGTTAGACCACACTTGGTGCACTGTGCATAGTTCTGGTCTCCGTATCCCTCGGTTAGACCACACTCGGAGCACTGTGCACAGTTCTGGTCTACATATCCCTCGGTTAGACCACAGTTGGAGCACTGAGCTGTTCTGGGCTGGAGGAGGTTACAGTGATAGGAAGGGTTGCAGAGGCTGGAAGAGAATAGAGGGATAGGGATGGTTGTAGGGACTGGAGGTTACCGAGATAGGGAGGGTTGTAGGGACTGGAGGCAACAGAGATAGGGAGGGTTGTAGGGACTGGAGGTTACAGAGATAGGGCGGGTTGTATGGACTGGAGGTTACAGAGATCTGGAGGGTTGAATGGACTTGAGGTTACAGAGATAGGGAGGGTTGTAGGGACTGGTGGATACAGAGATAGGGAGGGTTGTAGCGGTTGGAGGAATTTACAGGGACAGGGAGGGTTGTAGGGTCTGGAGGTTACAGACATAGGGAGGGTTGTAGGGGCTGGAGGAGGTTACAGAGATAGGGAAGGTTGTAGGGACTGGAGGAGGTTACAGAGATAGGGAGGGTTGCAGGTACTGGAGGAGACAGAGATAGGGAGGGTTGTAGGGGCTGGGGGAGGTTACAGAGATAGGGAGGGTTGTAGGGTCTGGGGGAGGATACAGAGATAGGGAGGGTTGTAGGGGCTGGGGGAGGATACAGAGATAGAGAAGGTTGGATGTGCTGGAGGAGGTCACAGAGAAAAGGAGGAGTGAAGGGGCTGGAGGAGGATTCAGTGATAGGCTGGGTTTTATCGATTGGATGATGTCACAGAGATAGGGAGCATTGTAAGGGCTGGAGGAGTTTACAGAGATAGGGAGGGATATGGGCTGGAGGAGGTTACATAGATAGTGAGTATTGTAGGGGCTGGAGGAGGTTACAGAGATAGGGAGGGATGTAGGGACTGGAGGTTACAGAGATAGGGAGGGGTTGTGGGGCTGGAGGATGTTACAGAGATAGGGAGGCTTGTAGGGTCTGGAGGAGGATATAGAGATAGGGAAGGTTGTAGGGGCTGGAGGAGGTTACAGAGATAGGGAGGGTTGTAGGGGCTGGATGTTACAGAGATAGGGAGGGTTGTAGGGACAGGAGGTTACAGAGATAGGGAGGGTTGTAGGGATTGGAGGTTACAGAGGTAGGGAGGGTTGTCGGGGCTGGAGGAGGTTACAGAGATAGGGAGGGTTGTAGGGACTGGAGGTTCCAGAGATGGGGAGTGTTGTAGGGACTGGAGGTTACAGAGATAGGGAGGGTTTTAGGGGCTGGGGGAGGTTACAGAGATAGGGAGGGTTGTAGCGGCTGTAGGAGGTTACAGAGATAGGGAAGGTTGGATGTGCTGGAGGAGATCACAGAGAAAAGGAGGACTGAAGGGGCTGGAGGAGGATTCAGTGATAGGCAGGGTTTTAGCGATTGGATGATGTCACAGAGATAGGCAGCATTGTAAGGGCTGGAGGAGGTTACAGAGATAGGGAGGGTTGTAGGGGCTGGAGGAGGTTAAAGAGATAGGGAGGGATGTAGGGGCTGGTGGAGGGTACAGAGATAGGGAGGGATGTAGGGGCTGGAGGAGGTTACGGAGGTAGGGAGGGTTGTAGGGGCTGATTGAGGTTACAGAGATAGGGAGGGTTGTAGGGACTGGAGGTTACAGAGATAGGGAGTGGTTGTGGGGCTGGAGGAGGTTACAGAGGTAGGGAGGCTTGAAGGGGTTGGAGGAGTTTACAGAGATAGGGATGGTTGTAGTGGCTGGAGGAGGTTACAGAGATAGGGAGGGTTGTAGGGACTGGAGGAGGTCACAGAGATAGGGAGGGTTGTAGTGACTGGAGCTTACAGAGATAGGGATGGTTGTAGGGGCTGGAGGAGGTTACAGAGATAGTGAGGGTTGTAGTGACTGGTAGTTACTGTGATAGGGAGGGTTGTAGGGACTGGAGGTTACAGAGATTGGGAGGGTTGCAGGGACTGGAGGTTACAGAGATTGGGAGGGTTGCAGGGAGTGGAGGTTACAGATATAGGGAGGGTTGAAGGGACTGGATGCTACTGAGATAGGGAGGGTTGTTGGGGCTGGAGGAGGTTACAGAGATAGGGAAGGTTATAGGGGCTGGAGGAGGTTACAGAGATAGGGAGGGTTGTAGGGGCTGGATGTTACAGAGATAGGGAGGGTTGTAGGGACAGGAGGTTACAGAGATAGGGAGGGTTGTAGGGTCTAGAGGTTACAGAGAAAGGGAGGGTTGTAGTGACTGGAGGTTACAGAGATAGGGAGGGTTGTAGGGACTAGAGGTTACAGAGATAGGGAGCATTGTAGGGTCTAGAGGTTACAGAGATAGGGAGGGTTGTAGGGACTGGTGGTTACAGTGATAGGGAGTGTTGCAGGGATTGGAGGTTACATAGATAGGGAGTGTTGTAGGGGCTGGGGGAGGATACAGAGATAGGGAAGGTTGGATGTGCTGGAGGTGGTAAGAGAGATAGGGAGGGTTGTCGGGGCTGGAGGAGGATACAGTGATACGGAGGGTTGTAGTGGCTGGAGGAGGATACAGTGATAGGGAGGTTTGTAGGGGCTGGAGGAGGTTGCAGCGATAGGGAGGGTAATAGGGACTGGAGGAGGTTACAGAGATAGGTTGGTTTGTAGGGATTGGAGGTGACAGAGATAGGGAGGGTGATAGGGACTGGAGGTTACAGAGATAGGGAGGATTTCGGGATTGGAGGTTACAGAGATAGGGAGGGTTGTAGGGTCTGGATGCTACTGAGATAGGGAGGGTTGTCGGGGCTGAAGGAGGTTACAGAGATAGGGAGGTTTGTAGGGACTGGAGGTTACAGAGATAGGGAGGATTGTAGGGACTGGAGGTAATACAAATAGGGAGGGTTGTAGGGGCTGGAGTAGATTACAGAGATAGGGAGGGTTGTAGGGACTGGAGGTTACAGAGATAGGGAGGGTTGTAGAGACTGGAGGTTACAGAGCTAGGTAGTGTTGTAGGGGCTGGAGGAGGTTACAGAGATATGGAGGGTTGTAGAGATTTGAGGTTACAGACATAGGGAGGCTTGTAGGGACACGATGTTACAGCGCTAGGGAGGTTTGTAGGGACTGGAGGTTACAGAGATAGGGAGGGTTATTGCGACTGGAGATTAGAGAGATAGGGAGGGTTGTAGGGACTAGAGGTTACAGAGATAGGGAGCATTGTAGGGTCTAGAGGTTACAGAGATAGGGAGGGTTGTAGGGACTGGTGGTTACAGAGATTGGGAGTGTTGTAGGGGCTGGGGGAGGATACAGAGATAGGGAAGGTTGGATGTGCTGGAGGAGGTTACAGAGATAGGGAGGATTGTAGGGGCTGGAGGAGGTTACAGAGATATGGCGGGTTGTAGGGACTGGAGGAGGTTACAGCGACAGAGAGGGTTGATGGGGCTGGAGGAGGTTACAGAGATAGGGAGGGTTGTATGGGCTGGAGGAGGTTACAGAGACAGGGAGTGTTGATGGGGCTGGAGAAGGTTACAGAGGTAGGGAGGGTTGTAGGGACTGGAGGTTACAGAGATAGGGAGGAATGTTGGGGCTGGTGGAGGTTACAAGATAGGGAGGGCTGCAGGGGCTGGAGGAGGTTACAGAGATAGGGAAGGTTGTAGGGGCTGGAGGAGGTTACAGAGATAGGGAGGGTTGTAGGGACTGGAGGTTACAGAAATTGGGAGGGTTGTAGGGGCTGGAGGAGTTTACAGAGATAGGGAGGGTTGTAGGGACTGGAGGTTACAGAGATAGGGAGGGTTGTAGGAACTGGAGGTTACAAAGATAGGGAGGATTGATGAGGCTGGAGGAGGTTACAGAGGTAGGGAGGGTTGTAGGGACTGGAGGTTACAGAGATAGGGAGGGTTCTAGGGGCTGGAGGAGGTTACAAGATAGGGAGGGTTGCTGGGGCTGGAGGAGGTTACAGAGATAGGGAGGGTTGTAGGGGCTGGAGGAGGTTACAGAGATAGGGAGGGTTGTAGGGACTGGAGGTTACAGAGATAGGGAAGTGTTGTGGGGCTGGAGGTGGTTACAGAGTTAGGGAGGCTTGTAGGGGCTGGAGGCGGTTACAGAGATAGGGAGGGTTGTAGGGACTGGAGGTTACAGAGATAGGGAGGGTTGTGGGGCTGGAGGAGGTTACAGAGATAGGGAGGGTTGTTGGGGCTGTGGGAGGATACAGAGATAGGGAGGGTTGTAGGGACTGGAGGAGGTTACAGAGATAGGGAGGGTTGTAGGGACTGGAGGTTACAGAGATAGGGAGGATTGTAGGGACTGGAGGTAATAGAAATAGGGAGGATTGTAGGGGCTGGAGTAGGTTACAGAGATAGGGAGGGTTGTAGGGACTGGAGGTTACAGAGATAGGGAGGGTTGTAGGGACTGGAGGTTACAGAGATAGGTAGGGTTGTAGGGGCTGGAGGAGGTTACAGAGATAGGGAGGGTTGTAGGGATTTGAGGTTACAGAGGTAGGGAGGGTTGTAGGGATTTGAGGTTACAGACATAGGGAGGCTTGAAGGGACAGGATGTTACAGCGCTAGCGAGGTTTGTAGGGACTGGAGGTTACAGAGATAGGGAGGGTTGTTGCGACTGGAGATTACAGAGATAGGGAGGGTGTAGGGGCTGGAGGAGGTCACAGAGATAGGGAGGGTTGTAGGGGCTGGAGGAGGTTACAGAGATATGGTGGGTTGTAGGGACTGTAGGAGGTTACAGAGACAGAGAGGGTTGATGGGGCTGGAGGAGGTTACAGAGATAGGGAGGGTTGATGGGGCTGGAGGAGGTTACAGTGGTAGGGAGGCTTGTAGGGACTGGAGGTTACAGAGATAGGGCGGGTTGAAGGGGCTGGAGGAGGTTACATGTTAGGGAGGGTTGCAGGGGCTGGAGGAGGTTACAGAGATAGGGAGGGTTGTAGGGGCTGGAGGAGGTTACAGAGATAGGGAGGGTTGTAGGGACTGGAGGTTACAGAGATAGGGAGGGGATGTGGGGCTGGAGGAGGTTACAGATATAGGGAGGGTGGATGGGGCTGGAGGAGGTTACAGAGGTAGGGTGGGTTGTAGGGACTGGAGGTTACAGAGATAGGGAGGGTTGTAGGGGCTGGAGGAGGTTACATGATAGGGAGGGTTGCTGGGGCTGGAGGAGGTTACAGAGATAGGGAGGGTTGTAGGGGCTGGAGGAGGTTACAGAGATAGGGAGGGTTGTAGGGACTGGAGGTTACAGAGATAGGGAAGTGTTGTGGGGCTGGAGGTGGTTACAGAGATAGGGAGGCTTGTAGGGGCTGGAGGCGGTTACAGAGATAGGGAAGGTTGGATGTGCTGGAGGAGGTCACAGAGTAAAGGAGGACTGAAGGGGCTGGAGGAGGATTCAGTCATAGGCAGGCTTTTAGCGATTGGATGGTGTCACAGAGATAGGCAGCATTTTAAGGGCTGGAAGAGGTTACAGAGATAGGGAGGGGTATGGGCTGGAGGAGGTTACATAGATAGTGAGGGTTGTAGAGACTGGAGGAGGTTACAGGGATAGGGAGGGATGTAGGGGCTGGAGGATGTTACAGAGATAGGGCTGGTTGTAGGGGCTGGCGGAGGTTAGAGAGATAGGGAGGGATGTAGGGACTGGAGGTTACAGAGATAGGGAGGGATTGTGGGGCTGGAGGAGGTTACAGAGATAGGGAGGCTTGTAGGGGCTGGAGGAGGTTACAGAGATAGGGAAGGTTGTAGGGGCTGGAGGAGGTTACAGAGATAGGGAGGGTTGTTGGGACTGGAGGTTACAGAGATAGGGAGGGTTTTAGGGACTGGAGGTTACAGAGATAGGGAGGGTTGTAGCGACTGGAAATGACAGAGATAGGGAGGGTGTAGGGGCTGAAGGAGGTTACAGAGATAGGGAGGGTTGATCGGGCTGGAGGAGTTTACAGAGATAGGTGGGTTGTATGGGCTGGAGGAGGTTACAGAGACAGGGAGGGTTGATGGGGCTGGAGGAGGTTACAGAGGTAGGGAGGATTGTAGGGACTGGAGGTTACAGAGATAGGGAGGGTTGTAGGGGCTGGAGGAGGTTACAAGATAGGGAGGGTTGCAGGGGCTGGAGGAGGTTACAGAGGTAGGGAGGGTTGAAGGGACTGGAGGTTACAGAGATAGGGAGGGTTGTAGGGGCTGGAAGAGGTTACAAGATAGGGAGGGTTGCAGGGGCTGGAGGAGGTTAAAGAGATAGGGAGGGTTGTAGGGGTTAGAGGAGTTTACAGAGATAGGGAGGTTTGAATGGACTGGAGGTTACCGAGATAGGGAGGGTTGAAGGGACTGGAGGTTACAGAGATAGCGAGGGTTGTAGGGTCTGGTGGAGGTTAAATAGATAGGGAGGGTTGTAGGGGCTGGAGGAGGTTACAGAGATAGGGAGGGATGCAGGGGCTGGAGGAGGTTACAGAGATAGCGAGGGTTGTAGTGGCTGGAGGAGGTTACAGAGATGGGGAGGGTTGTAGGGACTGGTGGTTACAGAGATAGGGAGGGGTGTAGGGGCTGGAGTGGGTTACAGAGATAGGGAGGGTTGTAGGGGCTGGAGGATGTTACAGAGATAGGGAGCGTTGTAGGGGCTGGAGGAGGTTACCGAGGTTGGGAGGATTGTAGTGACTGGAGGTTACAGAGATACGGAGGGGTGTAGGGACTGGAGGAATTTACAGAGATAGGGAGGGTTTTAGGCACTTGAGGTTACAGAGGTAGGGACTGGAGGCTACAGAGATAGGGTGGGTTGTAGGGACGGAGGTAACAGAGATAGAGAGGGTTGAAGGGGCTGGAGGAGGTTACAGAGATAGGGAGGGTTGTAGGGACTGGAGGTTACAGAGATAGGGTGGGTTGTAGGGACTGGAGGTTACAGAGATAGGGACTGGAAGTTACAGAGATAGGGAGGGTTGTAGGGATTGGAGGTTACAGAGATATGGAGGGTTGTAGGGACTGGAGGTTACAGAGATAGGGAGGGTTGTAGGGACTGGAGGTTACAGAGATAGGGAGGGTTGTCGGGGCTGGAGGAGGTTACAGAGATAGGGAGTGTTGTAGGGACTGGAAGTTACAGAGATAGGGAGGGTTTTATGGACTGGAGTTTACAGAAATAGGGAGGGTTGTAGGAATTGGAGGAGGCTGCAGATATTGGGAGGATTGTAGGGCCTGGAGGAGGTTACAGAGATAGGGAGGGTTGTAGGGTGTGGGGGAGGTTACAGAGATAGGGAGGGTTTTAGGGGCTGGGGGAGGATACAGAGATAGGGAGGGTTGTAGTGGCTGGGGGAGGATACAGAGATAGGGAAGGTTGGATGTGCTGGAGGAGGTCACAGAGAAAAGGAGGACTGAAGGGGCTGGAGGAGGATTCAGTGATAGGCAGGGTTTTAGCGATTGGATGATGTCACAGAGATAGGCAGCATTGTAAGGGCTGGAGGAGGTTACATAGATAGTGAGGGTTGTAGGGGCTGGAGGAGGTTACGGAGATAGGGAGGGGTGTAGGGGCTGGAGGAGGTTACAGAGATAGGGAGGGGTTGTGGGGCTGGAGGAGGTTACAGAGATAGGGAGGGTTGTAGGGGCTGGAGGAGGTTACAGAGATAGGGAGGGTTGTAGGGACTGGAGGTTACAGAGATAGGGAGGGTTGTAGGGACTGCAGGTTACAGAGATAGGAAGGGTTGTAGGGACTGGAGGTTACAGAGATAGGGAGGGTTGTAGGGACTGGAGGTTACAGAGATAGGGAGGGTTGTAGGGACTGGAGGTTACAGAGATAGGGAGGGTTGTAGGGACTGGAGGTTACAGAGATAGGGAGGGTTGTAGGGACTGGAGGTTACAGAGATAGGGAGGGTTGTCGGGACTGGAGGTTACAGAGATAGGGAGGGTTGTAGGGACTGGAGGTTACAGAGATAGGGAGGGTTGTAGGGACTGGTGGTTACAGAGATAGGGAGGGTTGTAGGGACTGGTGGTTACAGAGATAGGGAGGGTTGTAGGGACTGGTGGTTACAGAGATAGGGAGGGTTGTAGGGACTGGAGGTTACAGAGATAGGGAGGGTTGTAGGGACTGGTGGTTACAGAGATAGGGAGGGTTGTGGGGACTGGTGGTTACAGAGATAGGGAGGGTTGTAGGGACTGGTGGTTACAGAGATAGGGAGGGTTGTAGGGACTGGTGGTTACAGAGATAGGGAGGGTTGTGGGGACTGGTGGTTACAGAGATAGGGAGGGTTGTAGGGACTGGTGGTTACAGAGATAGGGAGGGTTGTAGGGACTGGTGGTTACAGAGATAGGGAGTTTACAAACAGGCATTTCCTGACGAAATGATTTGAAGACAGATAAACAGACACATGAGGATGGAATTGACTCTGCCTCACACACATCGAAACAAGCAAATGTTCTGAGTATTTCAATCGTTTATTCATCCGATTTACACACAGGTTTTTGATGAAAACAAAACTCATGATCAAAACAGACAGCGTTCAGCCTGAGGATAATTTACATTGAGGGCCACCGTCAGAGACCCTGTTTAAAGAGGGAGTCTCTCCTTCAGGGACCCTGTTTAAAGAGGGAGTCTCTCCCTCAGGGACCCTGTTTAAAGAGGGAGTCTCTCCGTCAGGGACCCTGTTTAAAGAGGGAGTCTCTCCGTCAGGGACCCTGTTTAAAGAGGGAGTCTCTCCGTCAGGGACCCTGTTTAAAGAGGGAGTCTCGCCGTCAGGGACACTGTTTAAAGAGGGAGTCTCTCCTTCAGGGACCCTGTTTAAAGAGGGAGTCTCTCCCTCAGGGACCCTGTTTAAAGAGGGAGTCTCTCCGTCAGGGACCCTGTTTAAAGAGGGAGTCTCTCCGTCGGGGACCCTGTTTAAAGAGGGAATCTCTCCCTCAGGGACCCTGTTTGAAGAGGGAGTCTCTCCGTCAGGGACCCTGTTTAAAGAGGGAGTCTCTCCGTCAGGGACACTGTTTAAAGAGGGAGTCTCTCCATCAGGGACATTGTTTAAAGAGGGAGTCTCTCCCTCAGGGACCCTGTTTAAAGAGGGAGTCTCTCCCTCATGGACGCTTTTTAAAGAGGGGGTCTCTCTGGCAGGGACCCCTTTTAAAGAGGGAGTCTCTCCATCAGGGACCCTGTTTAAAGAGGGATTCTCTCCCTCAGGGACCCTGTTTAAAGAGGGAGTCTCTCCCTCAGGGAAGCTATTTAAAGAGGGAGTCTCTCTGGCAGGGACCCCATTTAAAGAGGGAGTCTCTCCGTCAGGGACCCCTTTTAAAGAGGGAGTCTGTCCGTCAGGGGTCCTGTTTAAAGAGGGAGTCTGTCCGTCAGGGACCCTGTTTATGGAGGGAGTCTCTCCGTCAGGGACCCTGTTTAAAGAGGGAGTCTCTCCGTCAGGGGTCCTGTTTATAGGATGACAAGGCAGCCACTCATCCAGACCTCAATCAGTGTTTGGGGGCTTTGGTTGAATGAAACACTCGAGTGTTTCACAGGTTTGTTCTCTCTGGCTGGTCCCACCATTTAATCCGTGTGAGTCTGTGACCGGGGGGTCAATGAGAAAAGTGAGGGCCAGGGAGACAGGAAGTGAGGAAGAAAGTATTTTACAACGAGAAGTAACAGGGAATTCTGTAAATCTCAGAAGATAATAAAGACCATTGGTTAGACCACACTTGGAGCGCTGTGCACAGTTCTGGTCTCCGTATCCCTCGGTTAGACCACACTTGGAGCACTGTGCACAGTTCTGGTCTCCCTATCCCTCGGTTAGACCACACTTGGAGCACTGTGCACAGTTCTGGTCTCCGTATCCCTCGGTTAGACCACACTTGGAGCACTGTGCACAGTTCTGGTCTCCGTATCCCTCGGTTAGACCACACTTGGAGCACTGTGCACAGTTCTGGTCTCCGTATCCCTCGGTTAGACCACACTTGGAGCACTGTGCACAGTTCTGCTCTCCGTATCCCTCGGTTAGACCACACTTGGAGCACTGTGCACAGTTCTGGTCTCCGTATCCCTCGGTTAGACCACACTTGGAGCACTGTGCACAGTTCTGGTCTCCGTGTCCCTCGGTTAGACCACACTTGGAGCACTGTGCACAGTCCTGGTCACTGTATCCCTCGGATAGACCACACTTGGAGCACTATGCACAGTTCTGGTCTCTGTATCCCTCGGTTAGACCACGCTTGGAACACTGTGCACAGTTCTGGTCTCCGTATCCCTCGGTTAGACCACACTCGGAGCACTGTGCTGTTCTGGGCTGGAGGAGGTTACAGGGATAGGGAGGTTTGTAGGGAGTGGAGGTGACAGAGATCCGGAGGGTTGTACGGACTGGAGGTTACAGAGATAGGGAGGGTTGGAGGGACTGGAGGTGACAGAGATCAGGAGGGTTGTAGGGACTGGAGGGTACAGAGATAGGGAGGGTTGTAGGAACTGAGGTTACAGAGATAGGGAGGACTGTAGGAACTGGAAGTGACAGAGATCGGGAGGGTTGTAGGTACTGGAGGGTACAGAGATAGGGAGGGTTGTAGGGACTGGAGGCAACAGAGATAGGGAGGATTGTAGGGAATGGAGGAGGTTACAGAGATAGGGAGGGCTGTAGGGGCTGGAGGAGGTTACAGAGATAGGGAGGGGTGTAGCGGCTGGAGGACGTTACAGAGATAGGGAGAGTTGTAGTTGTTGGAGGAGGTTACAGAGATAGGGAGGGTAGTAGGGGCTGGAGGAGGTTAACGAGATAGGGAAGGTTGTAGTGACTGGAGGAGGTTACAGAGATAGGGAGGGTTGTAGTGACTGGAGGAGGTTACAGAGATAGGGAGAGTTTTAGGGACTGGAGGTTACAGAGGCAGGGAGGATAGTAGGGACTTCAGGATAGAGAGATAGGGAGAGTTGAAGGGAGTGGAGGTTACAGAGATAGGGAGGGTTGTAGGGCCAGGGGGAGGATACAGAGATAGGGAGGGTTGTAGGGCCTGGGGGAGGATACAGAGATAGGGAGGGTTGTAGGGCCTGGGGGAGGATACAGAGATAGGGAGGGTTGTAGGGGCTGGGGGAGGTTACAGAGATAGGGAAGGTTGGATGTGCTGGAGGAGGTCACAGAGAAAAGGAGGACTGAAGGGGCTGGAGGAGGATTCAGTGATAGGCAGGGTTTTAGCGATTGGATGATGTCACAGAGAGAGTGAGGGGTGTAGGTGTAGGAGGAGGTTACAGAGATAGGGAGGGTTGTAGGTGCTGGTGGAGGTTAAAGAGATAGGGAGGGTTGTAGGGGCTGGAGGAGGTTTCAGAGATAGGGAGGGTTGTAGGGACTGGAGTTTACAGAGATAGGGAGGGTTGTAGGGACTGGAGGTTACAAGGATAGGGAGGGTTGTAGGGGCTGGAGCTTACAGAGATAGGGAGGGTTGTAGGGTCTGGAGGTTACAGAGATAGGGAGGGTTCTAGGGACTGGAGGTTACAGAGATAGGGAGGGTTGTAGGGACTGGAGGTTACAGAGATAGGGAGGTTGGTAGGGACTGGAGGTAACAGAGATAGGGAGGGTTGTACTGCCTGGAGGACGTTACAGAGATCGGGAGGGTTGTAGGGACTGGAGGTTACAAAGATAGGGAGGGTTGTAGTGACTGGAGGAGGTAACAGAGATAGGGAGGGTTGTAGTGATTGGAGGAGGTTACAGATTTAGGGAGGGATTTAGGGACTGGAGAATACAGAGATAGGGAGGGTTGTCGGGACAGGAGGGTACAGAGATAGGGAGATTTGTAGGGACTGGAGGTTACAGAGATAGGGAGGGTTGTCGGGACTGGAGGTTACAGAGATAGGGAGATTTGTAGGGGCTGGAGGTTACAGAGATAGGGAGGTTTGTAGGGACTGGAGGTTACAGAGATAGGGAGGATGGTAGGGACTGGAGGTTACAGAGATAGGGAGGGTTGTAGAGATTGGAGTTTACAGAGATAGGGAGGGTTGTATGGACTGGAGGATACAGAGATAGGGAGGGTTGAAGGGACTGGAGGAGGTTACAGAGATAGAGAAGTTTGTAGGGGCTGTCGGAGGATACAGAGATAGGGAAGGTTGGATGTGCTGGAGGAGGTCACAGAGAAAAGGAGGACTGAAGGGGCTGGAGGAGGATTCAGTGATAGGCAGGGTTTTAACGATTGGACGATGTCACAGAGATAGGCAGCATTGTAGGGGCTGCAGGAGGTTACAGAGATAGGGAGGATTGTAGGGGCTGGGGGAGGTTACAGAGATAGGGAGGGGTGTAGGTGCTGGAAGAGGTTACAGAGATAGGGAAGGTTGTAGGGACTGGAGGAGGTTACTGAGATAGGGAGGGTTGCAGGTACTGGAGGTGACAGAGATAGGGAGGGTAGTAGGGACTCGAGGTTACAGAGATAGGAAGGTTTGTAGTGACGGAGGTTACAGAGATAGGGAGGGTTGTAGGGACTGGAGGTTACAGAGATAGGGAGGGTTGTAGGGACTGGAGGTCACAGAGATAGGGAGGGTTGTTGGGACTGGAGGTTACAGAGATTGGGAGGGTTGTAGGGACTCGAGGTTACAGAGATAGGGAGGTTTGTAGTGACTGGAGTTACAGAGATAGGGAGGGTTGTAGGGACTGGAGGTTACAGAGATAGGGAACATTGTAGGGACTGGACGTTACAGAGATAGGGAGGGATGGAGGGACTGGAGGTTACAGAGATAGGGAGCGTTGTAGGGACTGGAGGTTACAGAGATAGGGAGGGTTGTTGGGACTGGAGGTTACAGAGATAGGGAGGGTTGTAGGGAAGGAGGTTACAGAGATATGGAGGATTGTAGGGACTGGAGGAGGTTACAGAGATAGGGAGGGTTGTAGGGACTGGAGGTTACAGAGATAGGAGGGTTGGAGGGACTGGAGGTTACAGAGATAGGGAGGGTTGTTGGGACTGGAGGTTACAGAGATAGGGAGGGTTGTAGGGACTGGTGGTTACAGAGATAGTGAGGGTTGTAGGGACTGGAGGCATTTATAGAGATAGGGAGGGTTGTAGTGACTGGAGGTTACAGAGATTGGGAGGTTTGTAGTGACTGGATTTTACAGAGTTAGGGAGGGTTGTAGGGGCTGGAGGTTACAGAGATATGGAGGGTTGAAGGGACTGGAGGTTACAGAGATAGGGAGGGTTGTAGGGACTGGAGGTTACAGAGATAGGCAGGGTTGTAGGCACTGGAGGTTACAGAGATAGGGAGGGTTGAAGGGACTGGAGGAGGTTACAGAGATAGAGAAGTTTGTAGGGGCTGTGGGCGGTCACAGAGAAAAGGAGGACTGAAGGGGCTGGAGGAGGATTCAGTGATAGGCAGGGTTTTAACGATTGGACGATGTCACAGAGATAGGCAGCATTGTAAGGGCTGGAGGAGGTTACAGAGAGAGGGAGGGGTGTAGGGGCTGGAAGAGTTTACAGAGATAGGGAAGGTTGTAGGGACTGGAGAAGGTTACTGAGATAGGGAGTGTTGCAGGTACTGGAGGAGACAGAGATAGGGAGGGTTGTAGGGACTCGAGGTTACAGAGATAGGAAGGTTTGTAGTGACGGATGTTACAGAGATAGGGAGGGTTGTAGGGACTGGAGGTCAAAGAGATAGGGAGGGTTGTTGGGACTGGAGGTTACAGAGATTGGGAGGGTTGCAGGGAGAGGAGGTTACAGAGATAGGGAGGGTTGTAGGGACAGGAGGTTACAGAGATAGGGAGGGTTGTCGGGGCTGGAGGAGGTTACAGAGATAGGGAAGGTTGTAGGGGCTGGAGGTGGTTATAGAGATAGGAAGGGTTGTAGGGACTGGAGGTTACAGAGATAGGGAGGGTTGTAGGGACTGGAGGTTACAGAGATAGGGATCGTTGTAGGGACTGGAGGTTACAGAGATAGGGAGGGTTGTTGGGACTGGAGGTTACAGAGATAGGGAGGGTTGTAGGGACTGGTGGTTATAGAGATAGGGAGGGTTGTAGGGACTGGAGGTTACAGAGATAGGGAGGGTTGTAGGGACTGGAGGTTACAGAGATAGGGAGGGTTGTTGGGACTGGAGGTTACAGAGATAGGGAGGGTTGTAGGGAAGGAGGTTACAGAGATAGGGAGGGTTGGAGGGACTGGAGGTTACAGAGATAGGGAGGGTTGTTAGGACTGGAGGTTACAGAGATAGTGAGGGTTGTAGCGACTGGAGGTTACAGAGATAGGGAGGTTTGTAGGGGCTGGAGGAGTTTACAGGGGTATGGAGGGTTGTAGGGACTGGAGGAACAGAGATAGGGAGGTGTGTAGGAGCTGGAGGAGGTTACAGAGATAGGGAGGATTGTAGGGGCTGGAGGAGGTTACCGAGGTAGGGAGGGTTGTAGGGACTGGAGGTTACAGAGCTTGGGAGGGTTGTAGGGACTCGAGGTTACAGAGCTAGGGAGCTTTGTAGGGACTGGAGGTTACAGAGGTAGGGAGGATTGTAGGGACTGGAGGTCTGGAGGTTACAGAGATAGGGAGGGTTTTAGGGACTGGAGGTTACAGAGATAGGGAGGGTTGTAGGGTCTGGAGGTTACAGAGATACGGAGGGTTGTAGGGACTGGAGGAGGTTACAGAGATAGCGAAGTTTGTAGGGGCTGGGGGAGTATACAAAGATAGGGAGGGTTGTAGGGGCTGGTGGCGGATGCAGTGATAGGGAGGGTTGAAGGGGCTGGAGGCGGTTACAGAGATAGGGAAGGTTGGATGTGCTGGAGGAGGTCACAGAGAAAAGGAGGACTGAAGGAGCTGGAGGAGGATTCAGTGATAGGCAGGGTTTTAGCGATTGGATGATGTCACAGAGATAGGCAGCATTGTAAGGGCTGGAGGAGGTTACAGAGATAGGGAGGTTAATAGGGACTGGAGGAGGTTACTGAGATAGGGAGGATTGTATGGGCTGGAGGAAGTTACAGAGATAGGGAGGGTTGTATGGGCTGGAGGAAATTACAGAGATAGGCAGCATTGTATGGGCTGGAGGAAGTTATAGAGATAGGGAGGATTGTAGCGGCTGGAGGAGGTTACAGAGATAGGCAGCATTGTATGGGCTGGAGGAAGTTACAGAGATAGGGAGGATTGTAGCGGCTGGAGGAAGTTACAGAGATAGGCAGCATTGTATGGGCTGGAGGAAGTTACAGAGATAGGGAGGATTGTAGCGGCTGGAGGAGGTTACAGAGATAGGCAGCATTGTATGGGCTGGAGGAGGTTACAGAGATAGGGAAGATTGTAGGGGCTGCAGGAGGACACAGAGTTATGAATGGTTGTAGGGGCTGGAGGAAGTTACAGAGAAAGGGAGGGTAATAGGGACTCGAGGAGGTTACAGAGATAGGGAGGGGTGTATGGGCTGGAGGAGGTTACAGAGATAGGGAGGGGTGTAGGGGCTGGAGGAGGTTACAGAGATAGGGAGGGTTGTAGGGGCTGGAGGAGGTTACAGAGATTGGGAAGGTTGTAGTGGCTGGAGGAGGATACAGAGTTAGGGAGGTTAATAGGGGCTGGAGGAGGTTACTGAGATAGGGAAGGTTGTAGGGACTGGAGGAGGTTACAGAGATAGGGAGGGTTGCAGGTACTGAAGGTTACAGAGATAGGGAGGTTTGTAGTGACTGGAGGTGACAGAGATAGGGAGGGTTGTAGGGGCTGGAGGAGGTTCCAGAGATAAGTTGGGTTGTAGGGACTGGAGGTTACAGAGATAGGGAGGGTTGTAGCGACTGGAGGTTACAGAGATAGGGAGGTTTGTAGGGGCTGGAGGAGTTTACAGGGGTATGGAGGGTTGTAGGGACTGGAGGAACAGAGATAGGGAGGTGTGTAGGAGCTGGAGGAGGTTTCAGAGATAGGGAGGATTGTAGGGGCTGGAGGAGGTTACCGAGGTAGGGAGGGTTGTAGGGACAGAAGGTTATAGAGCTTGGGAGGGTTGTAGGGACTCGAGGTTACAGAGCTAGGGAGCTTTGTAGGGACTGGAGGTTACAAAGGTAGGGAGGATTGTAGGGACTGGAGGTTACAGAGATAGGGAGGGTTTTAGGGACTGGAGGTTACAGAGATAGGGAGGGTTGTAGGGTCTGTAGGAGGTTACAGAGATAGGGAGGGTTGTAGGGTCTGGAGGTTACAGAGATACGGAGGGTTGTAGGGACTGGAGGAGGATACAAAGATAGGGAGGGTTGTAGGTGCTGGGGGATGATACAGAGATAGGGAGGGTTGTAGGGGCTGGAGGAGGTTACAGAGATAGGGTGGGTTGTAGGGTCTGGAGGTTAAAGAGATACGGAGGGTTGTAGGGACTGGAGGAGGTTACAGAGATAGCGAAATTTGTAAGGGCTGGAGGAGGTTACAGAGATAGGGAGGTTAATAGGGACTGGAGGAGGTTACTGAGATTGGGAGGGGTGTAGGGTCTGCAGGAAGTTACAGAGATAGGGAGGATTGTAGGGGCTGGAGGAAGTTACAGAGATAGGCAGCATTGTATGGGCTGGAGGAAATTACAGAGATAGGCAGCATTGTAGGGGCTGGAGGAAGTTATAGAGATAGGGAGGATTTTAGCGGCTGGAGGAGGTTACAGAGATAGGCAGCATTGTATGGGCTGGAGGAAGTTACAGAGATAGGGAGGATTGTAGCGGCTGTAGGAAGTTACAGAGATAGGCAGCATTGTATGGGCTGGAGGAAGTTACAGAGATAGGGAGGATTGTAGGGGCTGGAGGAGGTTACAGAGATAGGGAAGGTTGTAGGGGCTGCAGGAGGACACAGAGTTATGAATGGTTGTAGGGGCTGGAGGAAGTTACAGAGAAAGGGAGGGTAATAGGGACTCGAGGAGGTTACAGAGATAGGGAGGGGTGTATGGGCTGGAGGAGGTTACAGAGATAGGGAGGGGTGTAGGGGCTGGAGGAGGTTACAGAGATAGGGAGGGTTGTAGGGGCTGGAGGAGTTTACAGAGATTGGGAAGGTTGTAGTGGCTGGAGGAGGATACAGAGATAGGGAGTTTAATAGGGGCTGGAGGAGGTTACTGAGATAGGGAAGGTTGTAGGGACCGGAGGAGGTTACAGAGATAGGGAGGGTTGCAGGTACTGAAGGTTACAGAGATAGGGAGGTTTGTAGGGACTGGAGGTTACAGAGATAGGGAGGGTTGTAGGGACTAGATGTTACAGAGATAGGGAGGGTTGTAGGGACTGGAGGTTACAGAGTTAGGGAGGGTTTGTAGGGACTGGAGGTTACAGAGATAGGGAGGGTGGTAGTGACTGGAGGTTACAGAGATAGGGAGGGTTGTAGGGACTGGAGGTTAAAGAGATAGGGAGGGTTGTCGTGGCTGGAGGTTACAGAGATAGGGAGGGTTGTAGTGACTGGAGGTTACACAGATAGGGAGGGTTGTAGGGAGTGGAGGTTACAGAGATAGGGAAGGTTGTAGGGACTGGAGGAGGTTTCAGAGATAGGGAAGGTTGCTGTTACTGGAGGTTACAGAGATAGGGAGGTTTGTTGGGATTGGTGGTGACAGAGATAGGGAGGGTTGAATGGACTGGAGGATACAGAGATAGAGAGGGTTGTAGTAACTGGAGGTTACAGAGATAGGGAGGGTTGTAGGGACTGGAGGTTACAAAGATAGGGTGGGTTGTAGGGACTGGAGGTTACAGAGATAGGGAGGATTGTAGGGACTGGAGGTTACAGAGAAAGGGAGGTTTGTAGGGACTGGAGGTTACAGAGATAGGGACGGTTGTAGGGACTGGAGGTTACAGAGAAAGGGAGGGTTGTAGGGCCCGGAGGTTACATTGATAGGGAGGGTTGTAGGGACTGGAGGTTACAGAGATAAGGAGAGTTTGTAGGGACTGCAGCATACAGAGATAGGGAGGGTTGTTGTCCCTGGAGGTTGCAGAGACAGGGAGGGTTGTAGTCACAGGAGGTTACAGAGATAGGGAGGGTTGAAGGGGCTGGGGGAGGATACAGAGATAGGGAAGGTTGGATGTGCTGGAGGAGGTCACAGAGAAAAGGAGGACTGAAGGGGCTGGAGGAGGATTCAGTGATAGGCAGGGTTTTAGCGATTGGATGATGTCACAGATATAGGCAGCATTGTAAGGGCTGGAGGAGGTTACAGAGACAGGGAGGGGCGTAGGGGCTGGAGGAGGTTACAGAGATAGGGAGGGGTGTAGGGGCTGGAGGAGGTTACAGAGATAGGGAGGGTTGTAGGGGCCGAAGGAGGTTACAGAGATTGGGAAGGTTGTCGTGGCTGGAGGAGGTTACAGAGATAGGGAGGGGTGTAGGGGCTGGAGGAGGTTACAGAGATAGGGAGGGGAGTAGGGGCTGGAGAGGTTACAGATATAGGGAGGCTGGTAGGGGCTGGAGGAGGTTACAGAGATTGGGAAGGTTGTAGTGGCTGGAGGAGGATACAGAGTTATGAATGGTTGCAGATGCTGGAGGAGGATACAGAGATAGGGAGGTTAATAGGGACTGGAGGAGGTTACAGAGATAGGGAGGGTTGCAGGTACTGAAGGTTACAGAGATAGGGAGGGTTGTAGTGACTGGAGGCGGTTATAGAGATTGAGAGGGTTGTAGTGACTGGAGGTTACAGAGATAGAGAGGGTTGTAGGGACTGGAGGTTACAGAGATAGGGAGGGTTGTAGAGACTGGAGGTTACAGAGATAGGGAGGTTTGTAGGGACTGGAGGTTACAGAGATAGGGAGGGTTGTAGAGACTGGAGGTTACAGAGATAGGGAGGTTTGTTGGGATTGGTGGTGACAAAGATAGGGAGTGCTAAATGGACTGGAGGATACAGAGATAGAGAGGGTTGTAGTAACTGGAGGTTACAGAGATAGGGAGGGTTGTACGGACTGGAGGTTACAAAGATAGGGAGGGTTGTAGGGACTGGAGGTTACAGAGAAAGGGAGGGTTGTAGGGCCTGGAGGTTACAGAGAAAGGGAGGGTTGTAGGGCCTGGAGGTTACAGAGAAAGGGAGGGTTGTAGGGCCCGGAGGTTACATTGATAGGGAGGGTTGTAGGGACTGGAGGTTACAGAGATAGGGACGGTTGTAGGGACTGGAGGTTACAGAGATATGGAGGGTTGTCGGGGCTGGAGGTTACAGAGATAGGGAGGGTTGTAGGGAGTGGAGGTTACAGAGATAGGGAGGGTTGTCGGGGCTGGAGGTTACAGAGATAGGGAGGGTTGTAGGGTTTGGAGGTTACAGAGATAGGGAGGGTTGTAGGCACTTGAGGTTACAGTGATAGGGAGGGTTGTAGGGACTGGAGGATACGAAGATAGGAAGGTTTGTAGTGACTGGAGGTTACAGAGATAGGGAGGGTTGTAGGGACTGGAGGTTACAGAGATAGGGAGGGTTGTAGGGACTGGAGGTTACAGAGATAGGGTGGGTTGTAGGGACTGGAGGTTACAGAGATAGGGAGGGTTGTAGCGACTGGAGGTTACAGAGATAGGGAGGGGTGTAGGGGCTGGAGGAAGTTACAGAGATAGGGAGGGTTCTAGGGACTGGAGGGATTTACAGAGGTAGGGAGGGTTGTAGGGGCTGGAGGAGGTTACAGAGGTAGGGAGTGTTGTAGGGGCTGGAGGAGGTTACAGAGGTAGGGAGGGTTGTAGGGGCTGGGGGAGGTTACAGAGATAGGGAGGGTTGTAGGGAATGGAGGTTAAAGAGATAGGGAGGGTTGTAGGGACTGGAGGTTACAGAGATAGGTAGAATTTGTAGGGACTAGATGTTACAGAGATAGGGAGGGTTGTAGGGACTGGAGGTTACAGAGAAAGGGATGGTTGTAGGGACTGTAGGTTGCAGAGATAGGGATGGTTGTAGGGACTGGAGGTTGCAGAGATAGGGAGGGTTGTAGGGTCTGGAGGTTACAGAGATAGGGAGGGTTTGAGGGACTGCAGGTTACAGAGATAGGGAGGGTTGTAGGCCCTGGAGGTTACAGAGATAGGGTGGGTTGTAGTCCGTGGAGGTTACAGAGATAGGGAGGGTTGAAGGGACTGGGGGAGGATACAGAGATAGGGAGGGTTGTAGGGGCTGGGGGAGGATACAGAGATATGGAGGGTTGTAGGGGCTAGGGGAGGATACACAGTTAGGGAGTGTTGAAGGGGCTGGGGGAGGATACAGAGATAGGGAAGGTTGGATGTGCTGGAGGAGGTCACAGAGAAAAGGAGGACTGAAGGGGCTGGAGGAGGATTCAGTGATAGGCAGGGTTTTAGCGATTGGATGATGTTACAGAGATAGGCAGCATTGTAAGGGCTGGAGGAGGTTACAGAGATAGGGAGGGTTGTAGGGGCTGGGGGAGGATACAGAGATAGGGAGGGTTGTAGGGGCTGGAGGGGGATACAGAGTTATGAATGTTTGTAGATGCTGGAGGAGGATACAGAGATAGGGTGATTAATAGGGACTGTAGGAGGTTACCAGAGATAGGGAAGGTTGTAGGGTCTGGAGGAGGTTATAGAGATAGGGATGGTGTCAGGTACTGGAGGTTACAGAGATAGGGAGGGTTGTAGGGACTGGAGGTTATAGAGATAGGGAGTGTTGTAGGGACTGGAGGTTACGGAGATTGGGAGGGTTGCAGGGAGAGGAGGTTACAGAGATAGGGAGGGTTGTCGGTACTGGAGGTTACAGAGATAGGGAACGTCGTAGGGTCTGGAGGTTACAGAGATAGGGAGGGTTGTCGGTACTTGAGGTTACAGAGATAGGGAAGGTTGTAGGGGATGGAGGAGGATACAGAGATAGGGAAGGTTGTAGGGGTTGGAGGAGGATACAGAGTTATGAATGTTTTTATATGCTGGAGGAGGATACAGAGATAGGGAGGTTAATAGGGACTGGAGGAGGTTACTAGAGATAGGGAGGGTTGTAGGGAATGGAGGTTACAGAGATAAGGAAGGTTGTTAGGACTAGAGATTACAGAGGTAGGGAGGGTTGTAGCGACTGGAGCTTACAGAGATAGGGAAGTTTGTAGTGACTGGAGGTTACAGAGTTAGGGAGGGTTGTAGGGACTGGAGGTTATAGAGATAGGGAGGGTTGTAGGGACTGGAGGTTACAGAGATTGGGAGGGTTGCAGGGAGAGGAGGTTACAGAGATAGGGAGGGTTGTTGGTACTGGAGGTTACAGAGATAGGGAAGGTTGTAGGGGATGGAGGAGGATACAGAGATAGGGAAGGTTGTAGGGGCTTGAGGAGGATACAGAGTTATGAATGTTTGTATATGCTGGAGGAGGATACAGAGATAGGGAGGTTAATAGGGACTGGAGGAGGTTACTAGAGATAGGGACGGTTGTAGGGTCTGGAGGAGGTTACAGAGATAGGGAGGGTTGTAGGGAATGGAGGTAACAGAGATAAGGAGGGTTGTAGGGACTAGAGATTACAGAGGTAGGGAGGGTTGTCGGGGCTGGAGGTTACAAAGATAGGGAGGGTTGTAGGGACTGGAGGTTACAGAGATGGAGAGGGTTGTAGCGACTGGAGGTTACAGAGATAGGGAGGGTTTCAGTGACTGGAGGTTACAGAGATAGGGAGGTTTGTAGTGACTGGAGGTTACAGAGATAGGGAGGGTTGTTGACTGGAGGTTACAGAGATAGGGAGGGTTGTAGGGACTGGAGGTTACAGAGATTGGGAGGGTTGCAGGGAGAGGAGATTACAGAGATAGGGAGGGTTGTCGGTACTGGAGGTTACAGAGACAGGGAGGGTTGTCGGAGCTGGAGGAGGTTACAGTGATATGGAAGGTTGTAGGGGATGGAGGAGGATACAGAGATAGGGAAGGTTGTAGGGGCTGGAGGAGGATACAGAGTTATGAATGGTTGTAGATGCTGGAGGAGGATATAGAGATAGGGAGGTTAATAGAGATGGAGGAGATTACTGAGATAGGGAAGGTTGTAGGGACTGGAGGAGGTTACTGAGTTAGGGAGGGTTTCAGGTACTGGAGGTTACAGTGATAGGGAGGGTTGTAGTGACTGGAGGCGGTTATAGAATTATGGAGGGTTGTAGTGACTGGAGGTTACAGAGATAGGGAGGTTTGTAGGGATTGGATGTGACAGAGATAGGGAGGGTTGTAGGGACTGTTGCTTACAGGCATAGGTTGGGTTGTAGGGACTGGATGTTACAGAGATATGGAGGGTTGTAGGGACTGGAGGGTAGAGAGATAGGGAGGGTTGTAGGGACTCGAGGTTACAGAGATAGGGAGGTTTGTAGTGACTGGAGGTTACAGAGATAGGGAGGGTTGTAGGGACTGGAGGTTACAGAGATTGGGAACGTTGTAGGGACTGGAGGTTACAGAGATAGGGAGGGTTGTAGGGACTGGAGGTACAGAGATAGGGAGGGTTGGAGGGACTGGAGGTTACAGAGATAGGGAGGGTTGTAGTGACTGGAGGTTACAGAGATAAGGAGGGTTGTAAGGACTGGAGGTTACAGAGATAGGCACTGTTGTAGGGACTGGAATTTACAGAGATAGGGAGGGTTGTCGGGTCTGGAGGTTACAGAGATAGGGAGGGTTGTACGGGCTGGAGTTTACAGAGATAGGGAGGGTTGTAGGGTTTGGAGGTTACAGAGATATGGAGGGTTGTAGGCACTGGAGGTTACAGAGATAGGGAGGGTTGTACTCAGTGGAGGATACGGAGATAGGGAGGGTTGAAGGGACTGGAGGAGGTTACAGATATAGAGAAGTTTGTCGGGGCTGGTGGAGGATAGAGAGATAGAGAAGTTTGTTGGTCTGGGTGAGGATACAGAGATCGGGAGGGTTGTAGGGGCTGGGGGAGGATACAGAGATAGGGAAGGTTGGATGTGCTGGAGGAGGTCACAGAGATAGGGAAGGTTGGATGTGCTGGAGGAGGTCACAGAGAAAAGGAGGACTGAAGGGGCTGGAGGAGGATTCAGTGATAGGCAGGGTTTTCGCGATTGGATGATGTCACAGAGATAGGCAGCATTGTAAGGGCTGGAGGAGAGAACAGAGATAGGGAAGTTTGTAGTGGCTGGAGGAGGATACAGAGCTTTGAATGTTTGTATATGCTGGAGGAGGATACAGAGATAGGGAGGTTAATAGGGACTGGAGGAGGTTACTAGAGATAGGGAAGGTTGTAGGGTCTGGAGGTGGTTACAGAGATAGGGAGGGTTTCAGGTACTGGAGGCTACAGAGATAGGGAGGGTTGTAGTGACTGGAGGAGCTAATAGAGATAGAGAGGGTTGTAGTGACTGGAGGTTACAGAGATAGAGAGTGTTGTAGTCACTGGAGGTTACAGAGATAGGGAGGGTTGTAGCGACTGGATGTTACAGAGATAGGGCGGGTTGTAGGGGCTGCAGGAAGTTACAGAGATAGGGAGGGTTGTCGGGGCTGGAGGTTACAGAGATAGGCACGGATGTAGGGAATGGAGGTTACAGAGATAGGGATGGTTGTCGGGGCCTGAGGTAACAAAGATAGGGAGGGTTGTAGGGACTGGAGGTTACAGAGATAGGGAGGTTTGTAGGGACTGGAGGTTACAGAAAAAGGGAGGGTTGTAGGGACTGGAGTTTACAGAGATAGGGAGGGTTGTAGGGACTGGAGGTTAAAGAGATAGGGAGGGTTGTAGGGAGTGGAGGTTACAGAGATAGGGACGGTTGTAGGGACTGGAGGTTAGAGAGAAAAGGAGGGTTGTCGGGACTGGAGTTTACAGAGGTAGGGAGGGTTGTAGGGACTGGAGGTTACAGAGATAGGGAGGGTTGTATGGACTGGAGGTTACAGAGATAGGGAAGGTTGTAGGGACTGGAGGTTACAGAGAAAGGGAGGATTGTAGGGACTGGAGGTTACAGAGATAGGGAGGGTTGTAGGGACTGGAGGTAACAGAGATAGGGACGGGTGTAGGGACTGGAGGTTACAGAGATAGGGAGGGTTGTCGGGGCTGGAGTTTACAGAGATAGGGAGGGTTGTAGGATCTGGAGGTTACAGAGAATGGGAGTGTTGTAGGGATGGGAGGTTACAGAAATAGGGTGTGTTGTAGTACCTGGAGGTTACAGAGATAGGGAGGGTTGTAGGCACTGGAGGTTACAGAGATACGGTGGGTTGTAGGCACTTGAGATTACAGAGATAGGGAGGGTTGAAGGGACTGGAGGAGGTTACAGAGATAGGGAGGGTTGTAGTGACTGGAGGCAGTTATAGAGATAGGGAGGTTTGTAGTGACTGGAGGTTACAGAGATAGGGAGGTTTGTAGGGACTGGAGGTTACAGAGATAGGGAGGGTTGTAGGGACTGGAGGTTACAGAGATTGGGAGGGTTGTATGGGCAGGAGGAGGATACAGAAATAGGGAGGGTTGTAGGGGCTGGAGGAGGTTACCTAGGTAGGGAGGGTTGTAGGGACTGGAGGTTACAGATATAGAGAGGGGTGTAGAGGCTGGAGGAAGTTACAGAGATAGGGAGGGTTCTAGGGACTGGAGGTTACAGAGATAGGGAGGGGTGTAGGGGCTGGAGGAGGTTACAGAGGTACGGTGGGTTGTAGGGACTGGAGGTTACAGAGATAGGGAGGGGTGTAGGGGCTGGAGGAGGTTACAGAGGTACGGTGGGTTGTAGGGATTGGAGGTTAGAAAGATAGGGTGGGTTGTAGGTACTGGAGGTTACAGAGATAGGGAGGATTTTAGGGACTGGAGGTCTGGAGGTTACAGAGAATGGGAGGGTTGTAGGGACTGGAGGTCACAGAGATAGGGAGGGTTTTAGGGACTGGAGGTTACAGAGATAGGGAGGTTGTAGGGTCTGGAGATTACAGAGATAGTGAGGGTTGTAGGGACTGGAGGAGGATACAGCGATAGGGAGGGTTGTAGGGGCTGGGGGCGGATACAGAGATAGGGAGCGTTGAAGGGGCTGGGGTAGGATACAGAGATAGGGAGGGTTGTAGGACCTGGAGGAGGTTACAGAGATAGGGAGGGTTGTAGGGGCTGGGGGAGGTTACAGAGATAGGGAAGGTTGGATGTGCTGGAGGAGGTCACAGAGAAAAGGAGGACTGAAGGGGCTGGAGGAGGATTCAGTGATAGGCAGGGTTTTAGCGATTGGATGATGTTACAGAGATAGGCAGCATTGTAAGGGCTGGAGGAGGTTTCAGAGATAGGGAGGGGTGTAGTGGCTGGAGGAGGTTACAGAGATAGGAAAGTTTGTAGGGGCTGGAGGAAGTTACAGAGATAGGGAGGGTTTTAGGGACTGGAGGTTACAGAGATAGGAGGGTTGTAGGGACTAGAGGTTACAGAGATAGGGAGGGTTGTAGGGACTGGAGGTTACAGAGATAGGGATGGTTGTAGGGACTGGAGGTTACAGAGATAGGGATGGTTGTAGGGACTGGAGGTTACAGAGATAGGGTGGGTTGTAGGGATGCAGGTTACAGAGATAGGGAGGGTTGTAGGCACTGGAGGTTACAGAGATATGGAGGGTTGTAGGCACTGGAGGTTACAGAGATAGGGAGGGTTGTAGCCAGTGGAGGTTACAGAGATAGGGAGGGTTGAAGGGACTGGAGGAGGTTACAGAGATAGAGAAGTTTGTTGGGTCTGGGGGTGGATACAGAGATAGGGAAGGTTGGATGTGCTGGAGGAGGTCACAGAGAAAAGGAGGACTGAAGGGGCTGGAGGAGGATTCAGTGATAGGCAGGGTTTTAGCGATTGGATGATGTCACAGAGATAGGCAGCATTGTAAGGGCTGGAGGAGGTTACAGAGATAGGGAGGGATATGGGCTGGAGGAGGTTACATAGATAGTGAGGTTTGTAGGGGCTGGAGGAGGTTAAAGAGATAGGGAGGGATGTAGGGGCTGGTGGAGGGTACAGAGATAGGGAGGGATGTAGGGGCTGGAGGAGGTTACGGAGATAGGGAGGGATGTAGGGGCTGGAGGAGGTTAGAGAGATAGGGAGGGTTGTAGGGACTGGAGGTTACAGAGATAGGGATTGGTTGTGGGGCTGGAGGAGGTTACAGAGAAAGGGAGGGTTGTAGGGATTGGAGGTTACAGATATAGGGAGGGTAGTAGGGGCTGGAGGTTACAGAGATAGGGAGTGTTGTAGTGACAGGAGGTTACAGAAATAGGGAGGGTTGTAGGAATTGGAGGTTACAGAGAGAGGGAGGGTTGTAGGGACTGGATGTTACAGAGATAGGGAGGGTTGTCGGGGCTGGAGGAGGTTACAGAGATAGGGAGGGTTGTATGGATTGGAGGTTACAGATATAGGGAGGGTAGTAGGGGCTGGAGGTTACAGATATAGGGAGGGTTGTCGGGGCTGGAGGAGGTTACAGAGATAGGGAGGGTTGTAGGGATTGGAGATTACAGAGATAGGGAGGGTTGTCGGGGCAGGAGGAGGTTACAGAGATAGGGAGGGTTGTAGGGACTGGAGGTTACAGAGATAGGGAGGGTTGTAGGGATTGGAGGTTACAGAGATAGGGAGGGTTGTAGGGGCTGGAGGAGTTTACAGAGATAGGGAGGGTTGTAGGGACTGGAGGTTACAGAGATAGGGAGGGTTGTAGGGATTGGAGGTTACAGAGATAGGGAGGGTAGTCGGGGCTAGAGGAGGTTACAGAGATAGGGAGGGTTGTAGGGACTGGAGGTTACAGAGATAGGGAGGGTTGTATGGGTTGGAGTTTACAGAGATAGGGAGGGTTGTAGGGTCTGGAGGTTACAGAGATCGGGAGGGTTGTAGGGACTGGAGGTCTGGAGGTTACAGAGAATGGGAGGGTTGTAGGGACTGGAGGTTACAGAGATAGGGAGGGTTGTAAGGACTGCAGCTTACAGAGATAGGGAGGGTTGAAGGCACTGGAGGTTACAGAGATAGGGAGGGTTTTAGGCACTGGAGGTTACAGAGATAGGGAGGGTTGAAGGCACTTGAGGTTACAGAGATAGGGAGGGTTGTAGGGGCTGGAGGAGGTTAAAGAGATAGAGAAGTTTGTAGGGGCTCGGGGTGGATACAGAGATAGAGAAGTTTGTTGGGGCTGGAGGAGGTCACAGAGAAAAGGATGACCGAAGGGGCTGGAGGAAGATTCAGAGATAGGGAGGGTTGTAGGGGCAGAAGGAGCTTAAAGAGGTAGGGAGGGTTGTAGGGACTGGAGGTTACAGAGATAGTGAGGGTTGTATGGGCTGGAGAAGGATAAAGAAATAGGGAGGGTTGTAGGAGCTGGAGGAGGTTACCGATGTCGGGAGGGTTGTAGGGACTGAAGGTTACAGAGTTGGGAGAGGTGTAGGGGCTGGAGGAAGTAACAGAGATAGTGAGGGTTCTAGGGGCTGGAGCAGTTTACAGGGGTATGGAGGGTTGTAGGTACTGGAGGTTACAGAGATAGGGAGGGGTGCAGGGGTTGGAGGAGGTTACAGAGATAGGGAGGGTTGTAGGGGCTGGAGGAGGTTACAGAGGTAGGGAGGGTTGTAGGGACTGGAGGTTACAGAGCTAGGGAGGGTTGTAGGGGCTGGAGGAGGTTACAGAGCTAGGGAGAGTTGTAGGGACTGGAGGTTACAGAGATAGGGAGGGTTGTAGGGAATGGAGGTCTGGAGGCTACAGAGAATGGGAGGGATGTAGGGACTGCAGGTTACAGAGATAGGGAGGGTTGTCATAACTGGAGGTTACAGAGATAGGGAGGGTTGTCATAACTGGAGGTTACAGAGATAGGGAGGGTTGTAGCTGCTGGAGGTTACGGAGATAGGGAGGTTTGTAGGGACTGGAGGAGGTTACAGAGATAGCGATGTTTGTATGGGCTGGGGGAGGATACAGAGATAGGGAGGGATGTTGGGGCTGGGGTAGGATATAGAGATAGGGAAGGTTGGATGTGCTGGAGGAGGTCACAGAGAAAAGAAGGACTGAAGGGGCTGGAGGAGGATTCAGTGATAGGCAGGGTTTTAGCGATTGGATGATGTGACAGAGATAGGCAGCATTGTAAGGGCTGGAGGAGGTTACAGAGATAGGGAAGGTTGTAGGGGCTGGAGGAGGTTACAGAGATAGGGAAGGTTGTTGGGGCTGAAGGAGGTTACAGAGATAGGGAAGGTTGTAGGGGCTGGAGGAGGACACAGAGTTATGAATGGTTGTAGGGGCTGGAGGAAGTTACAGAGATAGGGAGGTTAATAGAGACTGGAGGAGGTTACAGAGTTAGGGAGGGTTGTAGGGACTGGTGGTAGCAGAGATAGGGTGGCTTGTTGGGACTGGAGGATACAGGGATAAGGAGGGTTGTAGGGACTGGAGGTTACAAAGATAGGGAGGGTTGCAGTGACTGGAGGAGGTTACAGAGAGAGGGAGGGTTGTAGGGACTGGAGGTTACAGAGATAGGGAGGATTGTAGGGACTGGAGGTTACAGAGATATGGAGGGTTGTAGGGATGGAGGTTACAGAGATATGGAGGGTTGTAGGGACTGGAGGTTACAGAGATATGGAGGGTTGTAGGGACTGGAGTTTACAGAGATAGGGAGGGTTGTAGGGGCTGGAGGTTACAGAGATAGGGAGGGTTGTAGGGACTGGTGGTTACAGAGATAGGGAGGGTTGTAGGTTCTGGAGTTTACAGAGATAGGGAGGGTTGTAGGGACTGGAGGTTACAGAGATAGGGAGGGTTGTAGGGACTGGAGGTTACCGAGATAGGGAGGGTTGTAGGGACTGGTGGTTACAGAGATAGGGAGGGTTGTAGAGATTGGAGGTTACAGAGATAGGGAGGGTTGTATGGACTGGAGGTTACAGAGATAGGAAGGGTTGTTGGGACTGGAGGTTACAGAGATAGGGAGGGTTGTAGGGAAGGAGGTTACAGAGATAGGGAGGATTGTAGGGACTGGAGGAGGTTACAGAGATAGGGAGGGTTGTAGGGACTGGAGGTTACAGAGATAGGGAGGGTTGGAGGGACTGGAGGTTTCAGAGATAGGGAGGGTTGTTGGGACTGGAGGTTACAGAGATAGGGAGGGTTGTAGGGACTGGAGGTTACAGAGATAGGGAGGATTGTTGGGACTGGAGGTTACAGAGATAGGGAGGGTTGTAGAGACTGGTGGTTACAGAGATAGTGAGGGTTGTAGGGACTGGAGGCATTTATAGAGATAAGGAGGTTTGTAGTGACTGGATTTTACAGAGTTAGGGAGGGTTGTAGGGGCTGGAGGTACAGAGATAGGGAGGATTGTAGGGGCTGGAGGTTACAGAGAATGGAAGGGTTGTCGGGACTGGAGTTTACAGAGATAGGGAGGGTTGTAGGGACTGGAGGTTACAGAGATATGGAGGGTTGTAGGCACTGGAGGTTACAGAGATAGGGAGGGTTGAAGGGACTGTAGGAGGTTACAGAGATAGAGAAGTTTGTAGGGGCTGTGGGAGTTCACAGAGAAAAGGAGGACTGAAGGGGCTGGAGGAGGATTCAGTGATGGGTAGGGTTTTAACGATTGGACGATGTCACAGAGATAGGCAGCATTGTATGGGCTGGAGGAGGTTAAAGAGATAGGGAGGGGTGTAGAGGCTGGAGGAGGTTACAGAGAGAGGGAGGGGTGTAGGGGCTGGAGGAGGTTACAGAGATAGGGAAGGTTTTAGGGACTGGAGGAGGTTACTGAGTTAGGGAGGGTTGCAGGTACTGGAGGAGACAGAGATAGGGAGGGTTGTAGGGACTCGAGGTTACAGAGATAGGAAGGTTTGTAGTGACGGAGGTTACAGAGATAGGGAGGGTTGTAGGGACTGGAGGTTACAGATATAGGGAGGGTTGTAGGGACTGGAGGTCACAGAGATAGGGAGGGTTGTTGGGACTGGAGGTTACAGAGATTGGGAGGGTTGCAGGGAGAGGAGGTTACAGAGATATGGAGGGTTGTAGGGACTGGAGGTTACAGAGATAGGGAGGGTTGTCGGTGCTGGAGGAGGTTACAAAGATAGGGAGGGTTGTAGGGACTGGACGTTACAGAGATAGGGAGGGTTGTACGGACTCGAGGTTACAGAGATAGGTAGGGTTGTATGGACTGGTGGTTACAGAGATAGGGAGGGTTGTAGGGACTGGAGGTTACAGAGATAGGGAGGGTTGTAGGGACTGGAGGTTACAGAGATAGGGAGGGTTGTTGGGACTGGAGGTTACAGAGATAGGGAGGGTTGTAGGGAAGGAGGTTACAGAGATAGGGAGGATTGTAGGGACTGGAGGAGGTTACAGAGATAGGCAGGGTTGTAGGGAAGGAGGTTACAGAGATAGGGACGATTGTAGGGACTGGAGGAGGTTACAGAGATAGGGAGGGTTGTAGGGACTGGAGGTTACAGAGATAGGGAGGGTTGTTGGGACTGGAGGTTACAGAGATACGGAGGGTTGTAGGGACTGGAGGTTACAGAGATAGGGAGGGTTGTTGGGACTGGAGGTTACAGAGATAGGGAGGGTTGTTGGGACTGGAGGTTACAGAGATAGGGAGGGTTTTTTGGACTGGAGGTTACAGAGATAGTGAGGGTTGTAGGGACTGGAGGTTACAGAGATAGGGAGGGTTGTTGGGACTGGATTTTACAGAGATAGGGTGGGTTGTAGGGGCTTGAAGAGGTTACAGAGATAGGGAAGTTTGTAGGGACTGGAGGTTACACAGATAGGGAGGGTTGTAGGGACTGAAGGTTACACAGATAGGGAGATTTGTAGTGACTGGAGGTTACAGAGATAGGGAGGGTTGTAGGGACTCGAGGTTACAGTGATAGGGAGATTTGTTGTGACTGGAGGTTACAGAGATAGGGAGGGTTGTAGCGACTGGAGGTTACAGAGATAGGGAGGGTTGTAGGGACTGGAGGTTACAGAGTTTGGGAGGGTTGTAGGGACTCGAGGTTACAGAGATAGGGAGCTTTGTAGTGACTGGAGGTTACAGAGATAGGGAGGGTTGTAGGGACTGGAGGTAACAGAGATAGGGAATGTTGTAGGGACTGGAGGTGACAGAGATAGGGAGCGTTGTAGGGGCGGGAGGAGGTTACAGATATAGGGAGTGTTGTAGGGGCTGGAGGAGGTTACAGAGGTAGGGAGGGTTGTAGGGGCTGGAGGAGTTTACAGGGGTATGGAGGATTGTAGAGACTGGAGGTTACAGAGATAGGGAGGTGTGTAGGAGCTGGAGGAGGTTACAGAGATAGGGAGCTTTTTAGGGACTGGAGGTTACAGAGGTAGGGAGGATTGTAGGGACTGGAGGTCTGGAGGTTACAGAGATAGGGAGGGTTTTAGGGACTGGAGGTTACAGAGATAGGGAGGGTTGTAGTGGCTGGAGGTTACAGAGAGAGGGAGATTTGTAGGGACTGGAGGTTACAGAGATAGGGAGGGTTGTAGACACTGGAGGTTACAGAGATAGGGAGGGTTGTAGGCAGTGGAGGTTACAGAGATAGGGAGGGTTGTAGGCACTGGAGGTTACAGAGATAGGGAGGGTTGATGGGACTGGAGGAGGTTACAGAGATAGAGATGTTTGTAGGGGTTGTGGGAGGATACAGAGATAGAGAAGGTTGGATGTGCTGGAGGAGGTCACAGAGAAAAGGAGGACTGAAGGGGCTGGAGGAGGATTCAGTGATAGGCAGGGTTTTAGCGATTGGATGATGTCACAGAGATAGGCAGCATTGTAAGGGCTGGAGGAGGTTACAGAGATAGGGAGGGGTGTAGAGGCTGGAGGAGGTTACAGAGAGAGGGATGGGTGTAGGGGCTGGAGGAGTTTACAGAGATAGGGAGGGGTGTAGGGGCTGGAAGAGGTTACAGAGATAGGGAAGGTTGTAGGGACTGGAGGATGTTACTGAGATAGGGAGGGTTGCAGGTACTGGAGGTGACAGAGATAGGGAGGGTTGTAGGGACTCGAGGTTACAGAGATAGGAAGGTTTGTAGTGACGGAGGTTACAGAGATAGGGTGGGTTGTAGGGACTGGAGGTCACAGAGATAGGGTGGGTTGTAGGGACTGTTGCTTGCAGGCATAGGGCGGGTTGTAGGGACTGGAGGTTACAGAGATATGGAGGGTTGTAGGGACTGGAGGTTACAGAGATAGCGAGGGTTGTAGGGACTCGAGGTTACAGAGATAGGGAGGTTTGTAGTGACTGGAGGTTACAGAGATAGGGAGGGTTGTAGGGACTGGAGGTTACAGCGATAGGGAGGGTTGTTGGGACTGGAGGTTACAGAGATAGGGAGGGTTGTTGGGACTGGAGGGTACAGAGATAGGGAGGGTTTTTGGGACTGGACGTTACAGAGATAGGGAGGGTTGTAGGGACTGGAGGTTACAGAGATAAGGAGGGTTTTTGGGACTGGAGGTTACAGAGATAGGGAGGTGTCTAGGAGCTGGAGGAGGTTACAGAGATAGGGAGGGTTGTAGGGGCTGGAGGAGGTTACCGAGGCAGGGAGGGTTGTAGGGACTGGAGGTTACAGAACTTGGGAGGGTTTTAGGGACTGGAGATTACAGAGGTAGGGAGGATTGTAGGGACGGGAGGTCTGGAGGTTACAGAGATAGGGAGGGTTTTAGGGACTGGAGGAGGATACTGAGATAGGGAGGGTTGCAGGTACTGGAGCAGACAGGGATAGGGAGGGTTGTAGGGACTCGAGGTTACAGAGATAGGAAGGTTTGTAGTGACGGAGGTTACAGAGATAGGGAGGGTTGTAGGGACTGGAGGTTACAGAGATAGGGAGGGTTGTAGGGACTGGAGGTCACAGAGATAGGGAGGGTTGCTGGAACTGGAGGTTACAGAGATTGGGAGGGTTGCAGGGAGAGGAGGTTACAGTGATAGGGAGGGTTGTAGGGACTGGAGGTTACAGAGATAGGGAGGGTTGTCGGTGCTGGAGGAGGTTACAAAGATAGGGAAGGTTGTAGGGGCTAGAGGTGGTTATAGAGATAGGGAGGGTTCTAGGGACTGGAGGTTACAGAGATAGGGAGGGTTGTAGGGACTCGAGGTTACAGAGATAGGGAGGGTTGTAGGGACTGGTGGTTACAGAGATAGGGAGGGTTGTAGGGACTGGAGGTTACAGAGATAGGGAGGGTGGTAGGGACTGGAGGTTACAGAGATAGGGAGGGTTGTTGGGACTGGAGGTTACAGAGATAGGGAGGGTTGTAGGGAAGGAGGTTACAGAGATAGGGAGGATTGTAGGTACTGGAGGAGGTTACAGAGATAGGGAGGGTTGTAGGGACTGGAGGTTACAGAGATAGGGTGGGTTGGAGGGACTGGAGGTTACAGAGATAGGGAGGGTTGTTGGGACTGGAGGTTACAGAGATACGGAGGGTTGTAGGGACTGAAGGTTACAGAGATAGGGAGGGTTTTTGGGACTGGAGGTTACAGAGATAGGGAGGGTTGTAGGGAAGAGGTTACAGTGATAGGGAGGATTGTAGGGACTGGAGATTACAGAGAAAGGGAGGGTTGTTGGGACTGGAGGTTACAGAGATAGGGAGGGTTTTTTGGACTGGAGGTTACAGACATAGGGAGTGTTGTAGGGACTGGAGGTTACAGAGATAGGGAGGGTTATTGGGACTGGAGGTTACAGAGATAGGGCGGGTTGTAGGGGCTTGAAGAGGTTACAGAGATAGGGAAGTTTGTAGGGACTGGAGGTTACACAGATAGGGAGGGTTGTAGGGACTGGAGGTTACACAGATAGGGAGATTTGTAGTGACTTTTGGTTACAGAGATAGGGAGGGTTGTATGGACTCGAGATTACAGTGATAGGGAGATTTGTAGTGACTGGAGGTTACAGAGATAGGGAGTGTTGTAGCGACTGGAGGTTACAGAGATAGGGAGGGTTGTAGGGACTGGAGGTTACAGAGATTGGGAGGGTTGCGGGGAGAGGAGGTTACAGAGATAGGGAAGGTTGTAGGGGCTCGAGGCAGTTATAGAGATAGGGAGGGTTGTAGGGATTGGAGGTCACAGAGATAGGGAGGGTTGTAGGGACTGGAGGGTACAGAGATATGGAGGATTGTAGGGACTGGAGGTTACAGAGTTAGGGAGGGTTCCAGTGACTCGAGGTTAGAGAGATAGGGAGGTTTGTAGTGACTGGAGGTTACAGAGATAGGGAGGGTTGTAGGGACTGGAGGTAACAGAGATAGGGAACGTTGTAGGGACTGGAGGTGACAGAGATAGGGAGCGTTGTAGGGGCGGGAGGTGGTTACAGATATAGGGAGGGTTGTAGGGACTGGAGGTTACAGAGATAGGGAGGGTTGTAGGGACTGGAGGTTACAGAGATAGGGAGGTGTGTAGGAGGTGGAGGAGGTTCCAGAGATAGGGAGCTTTGTAGGGACTGGAGGTTACAGAGGTAGGGAGGATTGTAGGGACTGCAAGTCTGGAGTTTACAGAGATAGGGAGATTTGTAGGGGCTGGAGGTTACAGAGATAGGGAGATTTGTAGGGGCTGGAGGTTACAGAGATAGGGAGATTTGTAGGGACTGGAGGTTACAGAGATAGGGAGGGTTGTAGGCACTGGCGGTTACAGAGAAAGGGAGGGTTGTAGGCAGTGGAGGTTACAGAGATAGGGAGGGTTGAAGGGACTGGAGGAGGTTACAGAGATAGGGAGGGTTGTAGGGGCTGGGGGTGGATACAGAGATAGGGAAGGTTGGATGTGCTGGAGGAGGTCACAGAGAAAAGGAGGACTGAAGGGGCTGGAGGAGGATTCAGTGATAGGCAGGGTTTTAGCGATTGGATGATGTCACAGAGATAGGCAGCATTGTAAGGGCTGGAGGAGGTTAAAGAGATAGGGAGGGGTGTAGAGGCTGGAGGAGGTTACAGAGAGAGGGAGGGGTGTAGGGGCTGGAGGAGGTTACAGAGATAGGGGGGTTGTAGGGGCTGGAAGAGTTTACAGAGATAGAGAAGGTTGTAGGGACTGGAGGAGGTTACTGAGATAGGGAGGGTTGCAGGTACTGGAGTTGACAGAGATAGGGAGGGTTGTAGGGACTCGATGTTACAGAGATAGGAAGGTTTGTAGTGACGGAGGTTACATAGATAGGGAGGGTTGTAGGGACTGGAGGTCACAGAGATAGGGTGGGTTGTAGGGACTGTTGCTTGCAGGCATAGGGCGGGTTGTAGGGACTCGAGGTTACAGAGATATGGAGGGTTGTAGCGACTGGAGGTTACAGAGATAGCGAGGGTTGTAGGGACTCGAGGTTACAGAGATAGGGAGGTTTGTAGTGACTGGAGGTTACAGAGATAGGGAGGGTTGTAGGGACTGGAGGTTACAGAGATAGGGAGGGTTGTTGGGACTGGAGGTTACAGAGATAGGGAGGGTTTTTGGGACTGGAGGTTACAGAGATAGGGAGGGTTGCAGGGACTGGAGGTTACAGAGATAGGGAGGGTTGTTGGGACTGGAGGTTACAGAGATAGGGAGGGTTGTCGGGGCTGGAGGAGGTTACAGAGATATTGAAGTTTGTAGGGACTGGAGGTGGTTACTGAGATAGGGCAGGTTTCAGGTACTGGAGGTTACAGAGATAGGGACGGTTGTAGGGGCTGGAGGAGGTTACAGAGATATTGAAGTTTGTAGGGACTGGAGGCGGTTACTGAGATTGGGCGGGTTGCAGGTACTGGAGGTTACAGAGATAGGGAGGGTTTTAGGGACTGGAGGAGGATACTGAGATAGGGAGGGTTGCAGGTACTGGAGCAGACAGGGATAGGGAGGGTTGTAGGGACTCGAGGTTACAGAGATAGGAAGGTTTGTAGTGACGGAGGTTACAGAGATAGGGAGGGTTGTAGGGACTGGAGGTTACAGAGATAGGGAGGGTTGTAGGGACTGGAGGTCACAGAGATTGGGAGGGTTGCAGGGAGAGGAGGTTACAGTGATAGGGAGGGTTGTAGGGACTGGAGGTTACAGAGATAGGGAGGGTTGTCGGTGCTGGAGGAGGTTACAAAGATAGGGAAGGTTGTAGGGGCTGGAGGTGGTTATAGAGATAGGGAGGGTTCTAGGGACTGGAGGTTACAGAGATAGGGAGGGTTGTAGGGACTCGAGGTTACAGAGATAGGGAGGGTTGTAGGGACTGGTGGTTACAGAGATAGGGAGGGTTGTAGGGACTGGAGGTTACAGAGATAGGGAGGGTGGTAGGGACTGGAGGTTACAGAGATAGGGAGGGTTGTTGGGACTGGAGGTTACAGAGATAGGGAGGGTTGTAGGGAAGGAGGTTACAGAGATAGGGAGGATTGTAGGTACTGGAGGAGGTTACAGAGATAGGGAGGGTTGTAGGGACTGGAGGTTACAGAGATAGGGTGGGTTGGAGGGACTGGAGGTTACAGAGATAGGGAGGGTTTTTGGGACTGGAGGTTACAGAGATAGGGAGGGTTGTAGGGAAGAGGTTACAGTGATAGGGAGGATTTTTAGGGACTGGAGATTACAGAGAAAGGGAGGGTTGTTGGGACTGGAGGTTACAGAGATAGGGAGGGTTTTTTGGACTGGAGGTTACAGACATAGGGAGGGTTGTAGGGACTGGAGGTTACAGAGATAGGGAGGGTTGTTGGGACTGGAGGTTACAGAGATAGGGCGGGTTGTAGGGGCTTGAAGAGGTTACAGAGATAGGGAAGTTTGTAGGGACTGGAGGTTACACAGATAGGGTGGGTTGTAGGGATTGGAGGTTACACAGATAGGGAGATTTGTAGTGACTGGAGGTTACAGAGATAGGGAGGGTTGTATGGACTCGAGATTACAGTGATAGGGAGATTTGTAGTGACTGGAGGTTACAGAGATAGGGAGTGTTGTAGCGACTGGAGGTTACAGAGATAGGGAGGGTTGTAGGGACTGGAGGTTACAGAGATTGGGAGGGTTGCGGGGAGAGGAGGTTACAGAGATAGGGAAGGTTGTAGGGACTGGAGGTTACAGAGATTGGGAGGGTTGCGGGGAGAGGAGGTTACAGAGATAGGGAAGGTTGTAGGGGCTGGAGGAGGACACAGAGTTATGAATGGTTGTAGGGGCTGGAGGAAGTTACAGAGATAGGGAGGTTAATAGAGACTGGAGGAGGTTACAGAGTTAGGGAGGGTTGTAGGGACTGGTGGTAGCAGAGATAGGGCGGCTTGTTGGGACTGGAGGATACAGGGATAAGGAGGGTTGTAGGGACTGGAGGTTACAAAGATAGGGAGGGTTGCAGTGACTGGAGGAGGTTACAGAGAGAGGGAGGGTTGTAGGGACTGGAGGTTACAGAGATAGGGAGGATTGTAGGGACTGGAGGTTACAGAGATATGGAGGGTTGTAGGGATGGAGGTTACAGAGATATGGAGGGTTGTAGGGACTGGAGGTTACAGAGATATGGAGGGTTGTAGGGACTGGAGTTTACAGAGATAGGGAGGGTTGTAGGGGCTGGAGGTTACAGAGATAGGGAGGGTTGTAGGGACTGGTGGTTACAGAGATAGGGAGGGTTGTAGGTTCTGGAGTTTACAGAGATAGGGAGGGTTGTAGGGACTGGAGGTTACAGAGATAGGGAGGGTTGTAGGGACTGGAGGTTACCGAGATAGGGAGGGTTGTAGGGACTGGTGGTTACAGAGATAGGGAGGGTTGTAGAGATTGGAGGTTACAGAGATAGGGAGGGTTGTATGGACTGGAGGTTACAGAGATAGGAAGGGTTGTTGGGACTGGAGGTTACAGAGATAGGGAGGGTTGTAGGGAAGGAGGTTACAGAGATAGGGAGGATTGTAGGGACTGGAGGAGGTTACAGAGATAGGGAGGGTTGTAGGGACTGGAGGTTACAGAGATAGGGAGGGTTGGAGGGACTGGAGGTTTCAGAGATAGGGAGGGTTGTTGGGACTGGAGGTTACAGAGATAGGGAGGGTTGTAGGGACTGGAGGTTACAGAGATAGGGAGGATTGTTGGGACTGGAGGTTACAGAGATAGGGAGGGTTGTAGAGACTGGTGGTTACAGAGATAGTGAGGGTTGTAGGGACTGGAGGCATTTATAGAGATAAGGAGGTTTGTAGTGACTGGATTTTACAGAGTTAGGGAGGGTTGTAGGGGCTGGAGGTACAGAGATAGGGAGGATTGTAGGGGCTGGAGGTTACAGAGAATGGAAGGGTTGTCGGGACTGGAGTTTACAGAGATAGGGAGGGTTGTAGGGACTGGAGGTTACAGAGATATGGAGGGTTGTAGGCACTGGAGGTTACAGAGATAGGGAGGGTTGAAGGGACTGTAGGAGGTTACAGAGATAGAGAAGTTTGTAGGGGCTGTGGGAGTTCACAGAGAAAAGGAGGACTGAAGGGGCTGGAGGAGGATTCAGTGATGGGTAGGGTTTTAACGATTGGACGATGTCACAGAGATAGGCAGCATTGTATGGGCTGGAGGAGGTTAAAGAGATAGGGAGGGGTGTAGAGGCTGGAGGAGGTTACAGAGAGAGGGAGGGGTGTAGGGGCTGGAGGAGGTTACAGAGATAGGGAAGGTTTTAGGGACTGGAGGAGGTTACTGAGTTAGGGAGGGTTGCAGGTACTGGAGGAGACAGAGATAGGGAGGGTTGTAGGGACTCGAGGTTACAGAGATAGGAAGGTTTGTAGTGACGGAGGTTACAGAGATAGGGAGGGTTGTAGGGACTGGAGGTTACAGATATAGGGAGGGTTGTAGGGACTGGAGGTCACAGAGATAGGGAGGGTTGTTGGGACTGGAGGTTACAGAGATTGGGAGGGTTGCAGGGAGAGGAGGTTACAGAGATATGGAGGGTTGTAGGGACTGGAGGTTACAGAGATAGGGAGGGTTGTCGGTGCTGGAGGAGGTTACAAAGATAGGGAGGGTTGTAGGGACTGGACGTTACAGAGATAGGGAGGGTTGTACGGACTCGAGGTTACAGAGATAGGTAGGGTTGTATGGACTGGTGGTTACAGAGATAGGGAGGGTTGTAGGGACTGGAGGTTACAGAGATAGGGAGGGTTGTAGGGACTGGAGGTTACAGAGATAGGGAGGGTTGTTGGGACTGGAGGTTACAGAGATAGGGAGGGTTGTAGGGAAGGAGGTTACAGAGATAGGGAGGATTGTAGGGACTGGAGGAGGTTACAGAGATAGGCAGGGTTGTAGGGAAGGAGGTTACAGAGATAGGGACGATTGTAGGGACTGGAGGAGGTTACAGAGATAGGGAGGGTTGTAGGGACTGGAGGTTACAGAGATAGGGAGGGTTGTTGGGACTGGAGGTTACAGAGATACGGAGGGTTGTAGGGACTGGAGGTTACAGAGATAGGGAGGGTTGTTGGGACTGGAGGTTACAGAGATAGGGAGGGTTGTTGGGACTGGAGGTTACAGAGATAGGGAGGGTTTTTTGGACTGGAGGTTACAGAGATAGTGAGGGTTGTAGGGACTGGAGGTTACAGAGATAGGGAGGGTTGTTGGGACTGGATTTTACAGAGATAGGGTGGGTTGTAGGGGCTTGAAGAGGTTACAGAGATAGGGAAGTTTGTAGGGACTGGAGGTTACACAGATAGGGAGGGTTGTAGGGACTGAAGGTTACACAGATAGGGAGATTTGTAGTGACTGGAGGTTACAGAGATAGGGAGGGTTGTAGGGACTCGAGGTTACAGTGATAGGGAGATTTGTTGTGACTGGAGGTTACAGAGATAGGGAGGGTTGTAGCGACTGGAGGTTACAGAGATAGGGAGGGTTGTAGGGACTGGAGGTTACAGAGTTTGGGAGGGTTGTAGGGACTCGAGGTTACAGAGATAGGGAGCTTTGTAGTGACTGGAGGTTACAGAGATAGGGAGGGTTGTAGGGACTGGAGGTAACAGAGATAGGGAATGTTGTAGGGACTGGAGGTGACAGAGATAGGGAGCGTTGTAGGGGCGGGAGGAGGTTACAGATATAGGGAGTGTTGTAGGGGCTGGAGGAGGTTACAGAGGTAGGGAGGGTTGTAGGGGCTGGAGGAGTTTACAGGGGTATGGAGGATTGTAGAGACTGGAGGTTACAGAGATAGGGAGGTGTGTAGGAGCTGGAGGAGGTTACAGAGATAGGGAGCTTTTTAGGGACTGGAGGTTACAGAGGTAGGGAGGATTGTAGGGACTGGAGGTCTGGAGGTTACAGAGATAGGGAGGGTTTTAGGGACTGGAGGTTACAGAGATAGGGAGGGTTGTAGTGGCTGGAGGTTACAGAGAGAGGGAGATTTGTAGGGACTGGAGGTTACAGAGATAGGGAGGGTTGTAGACACTGGAGGTTACAGAGATAGGGAGGGTTGTAGGCAGTGGAGGTTACAGAGATAGGGAGGGTTGTAGGCACTGGAGGTTACAGAGATAGGGAGGGTTGATGGGACTGGAGGAGGTTACAGAGATAGAGATGTTTGTAGGGGTTGTGGGAGGATACAGAGATAGAGAAGGTTGGATGTGCTGGAGGAGGTCACAGAGAAAAGGAGGACTGAAGGGGCTGGAGGAGGATTCAGTGATAGGCAGGGTTTTAGCGATTGGATGATGTCACAGAGATAGGCAGCATTGTAAGGGCTGGAGGAGGTTACAGAGATAGGGAGGGGTGTAGAGGCTGGAGGAGGTTACAGAGAGAGGGATGGGTGTAGGGGCTGGAGGAGTTTACAGAGATAGGGAGGGGTGTAGGGGCTGGAAGAGGTTACAGAGATAGGGAAGGTTGTAGGGACTGGAGGATGTTACTGAGATAGGGAGGGTTGCAGGTACTGGAGGTGACAGAGATAGGGAGGGTTGTAGGGACTCGAGGTTACAGAGATAGGAAGGTTTGTAGTGACGGAGGTTACAGAGATAGGGTGGGTTGTAGGGACTGGAGGTCACAGAGATAGGGTGGGTTGTAGGGACTGTTGCTTGCAGGCATAGGGCGGGTTGTAGGGACTGGAGGTTACAGAGATATGGAGGGTTGTAGGGACTGGAGGTTACAGAGATAGCGAGGGTTGTAGGGACTCGAGGTTACAGAGATAGGGAGGTTTGTAGTGACTGGAGGTTACAGAGATAGGGAGGGTTGTAGGGACTGGAGGTTACAGCGATAGGGAGGGTTGTTGGGACTGGAGGTTACAGAGATAGGGAGGGTTGTTGGGACTGGAGGGTACAGAGATAGGGAGGGTTTTTGGGACTGGACGTTACAGAGATAGGGAGGGTTGTAGGGACTGGAGGTTACAGAGATAAGGAGGGTTTTTGGGACTGGAGGTTACAGAGATAGGGAGGTGTCTAGGAGCTGGAGGAGGTTACAGAGATAGGGAGGGTTGTAGGGGCTGGAGGAGGTTACCGAGGCAGGGAGGGTTGTAGGGACTGGAGGTTACAGAACTTGGGAGGGTTTTAGGGACTGGAGATTACAGAGGTAGGGAGGATTGTAGGGACGGGAGGTCTGGAGGTTACAGAGATAGGGAGGGTTTTAGGGACTGGAGGAGGATACTGAGATAGGGAGGGTTGCAGGTACTGGAGCAGACAGGGATAGGGAGGGTTGTAGGGACTCGAGGTTACAGAGATAGGAAGGTTTGTAGTGACGGAGGTTACAGAGATAGGGAGGGTTGTAGGGACTGGAGGTTACAGAGATAGGGAGGGTTGTAGGGACTGGAGGTCACAGAGATAGGGAGGGTTGCTGGAACTGGAGGTTACAGAGATTGGGAGGGTTGCAGGGAGAGGAGGTTACAGTGATAGGGAGGGTTGTAGGGACTGGAGGTTACAGAGATAGGGAGGGTTGTCGGTGCTGGAGGAGGTTACAAAGATAGGGAAGGTTGTAGGGGCTAGAGGTGGTTATAGAGATAGGGAGGGTTCTAGGGACTGGAGGTTACAGAGATAGGGAGGGTTGTAGGGACTGGTGGTTACAGAGATAGGGAGGGTTGTAGGGACTGGAGGTTACAGAGATAGGGAGGGTGGTAGGGACTGGAGGTTACAGAGATAGGGAGGGTTGTTGGGACTGGAGGTTACAGAGATAGGGAGGGTTGTAGGGAAGGAGGTTACAGAGATAGGGAGGATTGTAGGTACTGGAGGAGGTTACAGAGATAGGGAGGGTTGTAGGGACTGGAGGTTACAGAGATAGGGTGGGTTGGAGGGACTGGAGGTTACAGAGATAGGGAGGGTTGTTGGGACTGGAGGTTACAGAGATACGGAGGGTTGTAGGGACTGAAGGTTACAGAGATAGGGAGGGTTTTTGGGACTGGAGGTTACAGAGATAGGGAGGGTTGTAGGGAAGAGGTTACAGTGATAGGGAGGATTGTAGGGACTGGAGATTACAGAGAAAGGGAGGGTTGTTGGGACTGGAGGTTACAGAGATAGGGAGGGTTTTTTGGACTGGAGGTTACAGACATAGGGAGTGTTGTAGGGACTGGAGGTTACAGAGATAGGGAGGGTTATTGGGACTGGAGGTTACAGAGATAGGGCGGGTTGTAGGGGCTTGAAGAGGTTACAGAGATAGGGAAGTTTGTAGGGACTGGAGGTTACACAGATAGGGAGGGTTGTAGGGACTGGAGGTTACACAGATAGGGAGATTTGTAGTGACTTTTGGTTACAGAGATAGGGAGGGTTGTATGGACTCGAGATTACAGTGATAGGGAGATTTGTAGTGACTGGAGGTTACAGAGATAGGGAGTGTTGTAGCGACTGGAGGTTACAGAGATAGGGAGGGTTGTAGGGACTGGAGGTTACAGAGATTGGGAGGGTTGCGGGGAGAGGAGGTTACAGAGATAGGGAAGGTTGTAGGGGCTCGAGGCAGTTATAGAGATAGGGAGGGTTGTAGGGATTGGAGGTCACAGAGATAGGGAGGGTTGTAGGGACTGGAGGGTACAGAGATATGGAGGATTGTAGGGACTGGAGGTTACAGAGTTAGGGAGGGTTCCAGTGACTCGAGGTTAGAGAGATAGGGAGGTTTGTAGTGACTGGAGGTTACAGAGATAGGGAGGGTTGTAGGGACTGGAGGTAACAGAGATAGGGAACGTTGTAGGGACTGGAGGTGACAGAGATAGGGAGCGTTGTAGGGGCGGGAGGTGGTTACAGATATAGGGAGGGTTGTAGGGACTGGAGGTTACAGAGATAGGGAGGGTTGTAGGGACTGGAGGTTACAGAGATAGGGAGGTGTGTAGGAGGTGGAGGAGGTTCCAGAGATAGGGAGCTTTGTAGGGACTGGAGGTTACAGAGGTAGGGAGGATTGTAGGGACTGCAAGTCTGGAGTTTACAGAGATAGGGAGATTTGTAGGGGCTGGAGGTTACAGAGATAGGGAGATTTGTAGGGGCTGGAGGTTACAGAGATAGGGAGATTTGTAGGGACTGGAGGTTACAGAGATAGGGAGGGTTGTAGGCACTGGCGGTTACAGAGAAAGGGAGGGTTGTAGGCAGTGGAGGTTACAGAGATAGGGAGGGTTGAAGGGACTGGAGGAGGTTACAGAGATAGGGAGGGTTGTAGGGGCTGGGGGTGGATACAGAGATAGGGAAGGTTGGATGTGCTGGAGGAGGTCACAGAGAAAAGGAGGACTGAAGGGGCTGGAGGAGGATTCAGTGATAGGCAGGGTTTTAGCGATTGGATGATGTCACAGAGATAGGCAGCATTGTAAGGGCTGGAGGAGGTTAAAGAGATAGGGAGGGGTGTAGAGGCTGGAGGAGGTTACAGAGAGAGGGAGGGGTGTAGGGGCTGGAGGAGGTTACAGAGATAGGGGGGTTGTAGGGGCTGGAAGAGTTTACAGAGATAGAGAAGGTTGTAGGGACTGGAGGAGGTTACTGAGATAGGGAGGGTTGCAGGTACTGGAGTTGACAGAGATAGGGAGGGTTGTAGGGACTCGATGTTACAGAGATAGGAAGGTTTGTAGTGACGGAGGTTACATAGATAGGGAGGGTTGTAGGGACTGGAGGTCACAGAGATAGGGTGGGTTGTAGGGACTGTTGCTTGCAGGCATAGGGCGGGTTGTAGGGACTCGAGGTTACAGAGATATGGAGGGTTGTAGCGACTGGAGGTTACAGAGATAGCGAGGGTTGTAGGGACTCGAGGTTACAGAGATAGGGAGGTTTGTAGTGACTGGAGGTTACAGAGATAGGGAGGGTTGTAGGGACTGGAGGTTACAGAGATAGGGAGGGTTGTTGGGACTGGAGGTTACAGAGATAGGGAGGGTTTTTGGGACTGGAGGTTACAGAGATAGGGAGGGTTGCAGGGACTGGAGGTTACAGAGATAGGGAGGGTTGTTGGGACTGGAGGTTACAGAGATAGGGAGGGTTGTCGGGGCTGGAGGAGGTTACAGAGATATTGAAGTTTGTAGGGACTGGAGGTGGTTACTGAGATAGGGCAGGTTTCAGGTACTGGAGGTTACAGAGATAGGGACGGTTGTAGGGGCTGGAGGAGGTTACAGAGATATTGAAGTTTGTAGGGACTGGAGGCGGTTACTGAGATTGGGCGGGTTGCAGGTACTGGAGGTTACAGAGATAGGGAGGGTTTTAGGGACTGGAGGAGGATACTGAGATAGGGAGGGTTGCAGGTACTGGAGCAGACAGGGATAGGGAGGGTTGTAGGGACTCGAGGTTACAGAGATAGGAAGGTTTGTAGTGACGGAGGTTACAGAGATAGGGAGGGTTGTAGGGACTGGAGGTTACAGAGATAGGGAGGGTTGTAGGGACTGGAGGTCACAGAGATTGGGAGGGTTGCAGGGAGAGGAGGTTACAGTGATAGGGAGGGTTGTAGGGACTGGAGGTTACAGAGATAGGGAGGGTTGTCGGTGCTGGAGGAGGTTACAAAGATAGGGAAGGTTGTAGGGGCTGGAGGTGGTTATAGAGATAGGGAGGGTTCTAGGGACTGGAGGTTACAGAGATAGGGAGGGTTGTAGGGACTCGAGGTTACAGAGATAGGGAGGGTTGTAGGGACTGGTGGTTACAGAGATAGGGAGGGTTGTAGGGACTGGAGGTTACAGAGATAGGGAGGGTGGTAGGGACTGGAGGTTACAGAGATAGGGAGGGTTGTTGGGACTGGAGGTTACAGAGATAGGGAGGGTTGTAGGGAAGGAGGTTACAGAGATAGGGAGGATTGTAGGTACTGGAGGAGGTTACAGAGATAGGGAGGGTTGTAGGGACTGGAGGTTACAGAGATAGGGTGGGTTGGAGGGACTGGAGGTTACAGAGATAGGGAGGGTTTTTGGGACTGGAGGTTACAGAGATAGGGAGGGTTGTAGGGAAGAGGTTACAGTGATAGGGAGGATTTTTAGGGACTGGAGATTACAGAGAAAGGGAGGGTTGTTGGGACTGGAGGTTACAGAGATAGGGAGGGTTTTTTGGACTGGAGGTTACAGACATAGGGAGGGTTGTAGGGACTGGAGGTTACAGAGATAGGGAGGGTTGTTGGGACTGGAGGTTACAGAGATAGGGCGGGTTGTAGGGGCTTGAAGAGGTTACAGAGATAGGGAAGTTTGTAGGGACTGGAGGTTACACAGATAGGGTGGGTTGTAGGGATTGGAGGTTACACAGATAGGGAGATTTGTAGTGACTGGAGGTTACAGAGATAGGGAGGGTTGTATGGACTCGAGATTACAGTGATAGGGAGATTTGTAGTGACTGGAGGTTACAGAGATAGGGAGTGTTGTAGCGACTGGAGGTTACAGAGATAGGGAGGGTTGTAGGGACTGGAGGTTACAGAGATTGGGAGGGTTGCGGGGAGAGGAGGTTACAGAGATAGGGAAGGTTGTAGGGACTGGAGGTTACAGAGATTGGGAGGGTTGCGGGGAGAGGAGGTTACAGAGATAGGGAAGGTTGTAGGGGCTCGAGGCAGTTATAGAGATAGGGAGGGTTGTAGGGATTGGAGGTCACAGAGATAGGGAGGGTTGTAGGGACTGGAGGGTACAGAGATATGGAGGATTGTAGGGACTGGAGGTTACAGAGTTAGGGAGGGTTCCAGTGACTCGAGGTTACAGAGATAGGGAGGTTTGTAGTGACTGGAAGTTACAGAGATAGGGAGGGTTGTAGGGACTGGAGGTAACAGAGATAGGGAACGTTGTAGGGACTGGAGGTGACAGAGATAGGGAGCGTTGTAGGGGCGGGAGGTGGTTACAGATATAGGGAGGGTTGTAGGGACTGGAGGTTACAGAGATAGGGAGGGTTGTAGGGACTGGAGGTTACAGAGATAGGGAGGTGTGTAGGAGGTGGAGGAGGTTCCAGAGATAGGGAGCTTTGTAGGGACTGGAGGTTACAGAGGTAGGGAGGATTGTAGGGACTGCAAGTCTGGAGTTTACAGAGATAGGGAGGGTTTTAGGGACTGGAGGTTACAGAGATAGGGAGGGTTGTAGGGGCTGGAGGTTACAGAGATAGGGAGATTTGTAGGGACTGGAGGTTACAGAGATCGGGAGGGTTGTAGGCACTGGCGGTTACAGAGAAAGGGAGGGTTGTAGGCAGTGGAGGTTACAGAGATAGGGAGGGTTGAAGGGACTGGAGGAGGTTACAGAGATAGGGAGGGTTGTAGGGGCTGGGGGTGGATACAGAGATAGGGAAGGTTGGATGTGCTGGAGGAGGTCACAGAGAAAAGGAGGACTGAAGGGGCTGGAGGAGGATTCAGTGATAGGCAGGGTTTTAGCGATTGGATGATGTCACAGAGATAGGCAGCATTGTAAGGGCTGGAGGAGGTTAAAGAGATAGGGAGGGGTGTAGAGGCTGGAGGAGGTTACAGAGAGAGGGAGGGGTGTAGGGGCTGGAGGAGGTTACAGAGATAGGGGGGTTGTAGGGGCTGGAAGAGTTTACAGAGATAGGGAAGGTTGTTGGGACTGGAGGAGGTTACTGAGATAGGGAGGGTTGCAGGTACTGGAGTTGACAGAGATAGGGAGGGTTGTAGGGACTCGATGTTACAGAGATAGGAAGGTTTGTAGTGACGGAGGTTACATAGATAGGGAGGGTTGTAGGGACTGGAGGTCACAGAGATAGGGTGGGTTGTAGGGACTGTTGCTTGCAGGCATAGGGCGGGTTGTAGGGACTGGAGGTTACAGAGATATGGAGGGTTGTAGCGACTGGAGGTTACAGAGATAGCGAGGGTTGTAGGGACTCGAGGTTACAGAGATAGGGAGGTTTGTAGTGACTGGAGGTTACAGAGATAGGGAGGGTTGTAGGGACTGGAGGTTACAGAGATAGGGTGGGTTGTTGGGACTGGAGGTTACAGAGATAGGGAGGGTTTTTGGGACTGGAGGTTACAGAGATAGGGAGGGTTGTAGGGACTGGAGGTTACAGAGATAGGGAGGGTTATTGGGACTGGAGGTTACAGAGATAGGGAGGGTTGTCGGGGCTGGAGGAGGTTACAGAGATATTGAAGTTTGTAGGGACTGGAGGTGGTTACTGAGATAGGGCAGGTTTCAGGTACTGGAGGTTACAGAGATAGGGACGGTTGTAGGTGCTGGAGGAGGTTACAGAGATATTGAAGTTTGTAGGGACTGGAGGCGGTTACTGAGATTGGGCGGGTTGCAGGTACTGGAGGTTACAGAGATAGGGACGGTTTTTGGGACTGGAGGTTACAGAGATAGGGAGGGTTTTAGGGACTGGAGGTTACAGAGATAGGGAGATTTGTAGTCACTGGAGGTTACAGAGATTGGGAGGGTTGTAGGGACTGGAGGTTACAGAGATAGGGAGGGTTGTAGGGACTGGAGGTTACAGAGATAGGGAGATTTGTAGTCACTGGAGGTTACAGAGATTGGGAGGGTTGTAGGGACTGGAGGTTACAGAGATAGGGAGGGTTGTAGGGACTGGAGGTTACAGAGATTGGGAGGTTTGCAGGGAGAGGAGGTTACAGAGATAGGGAGGGTTGTCGGGGCTGGAGGAGGTTACAGAGATAAATTGGGTTGTAGGGACTGGAGGTTACAGAGATAGGGAGGTTTGTAGAGATTGGAGGTCACAGAGATAGGGAGGGTTGTAGGGACTGGAGGTTACAGAGATATGGAGGGTTGTAGGGACTGGAGGTTACAGAGTTAGGGAGGGTTGTAGGGACTCGAGGTTACAGAGATAGGGAGGTTTGTAGTGACTGGAGGTGACAGAGATAGGGAGGGCTGTAGGGGCTGTAGGAGGTTCCAGAGATAAGTTGGGTTGTAGGGACTGGAGGTTACGGAGATAGGGAGGGTTGTAGCGACTGGAGGTTACAGAGATAGGGAGGGTTGTAGGGGCTGGAGGAGTTTACAGGGGTATGGAGGGTTGTAGGGACTGGAGGAACAGCGATAGGGAGTTGTGTAGGAGCTGGAGGAGGTTACAGAGATAGGGAGGGTTGTAGGGGCTGGAGGAGGTTACCAAGGTAGGGAGGGTTGTAGGGACTGGAGGTTACAGAGATAGGGAGGTTTGTAGGGACTGGAGGTTACAGAGATAGGGAGGTTTGTAGGGACTGGAGGTTACAGAGATAGGGAGGGTTGTAGGGACTAGATGTTACAGAGATAGGGAGGGTTGTAGGGACTGGAGGTTACAGAGATAGGGAGGGTTTGTAGGGACTGGAGGTTACAGAGATAGGGAGGGTTGTAGGGACTGGAGGTTACAGAGATAGGGAGGGTTGTAGCGACTGGAGGTTACAGAGATAGGGAGGGTTGTAGGGACTGGAGGTTACAGAGATAGGGAGGGTTGTAGGGGCTGGGGGAGGATACAGAGATAGGGAGGGTTCTAGGGACTGGAGGGGTTTACAGAGGTAGGGAGGGTTGTAGGGGCTGGAGGAGGTTACAGAGGTAGGGAGGGTTGTAGGGGCTGGGGGAGGTTACAGATGTAGGGAGGGGTGTAGGGGCTGGGGGAGGATACAGAGATAGGGAGGGTTGTAGGGGCTGGGGGAGGTTACAGAGATAGGGAGGGTTGTAGTGGCTGGGGGAGGATACAGAGATAGGGAGGGTTGTAGGGGCTGTAGGAGGTTACAGAGATAGGGAAGGTTGGATGTGCTGGAGGAGGTCACAGAGAAAAGGAGGACTGAAGGGGTTGGAGGAGGATTCAGTGATAGGCAGGGTTTTAGCGATTGGATGATTTCACAGAGATAGGCAGCATTGTAAGGGCTGGAGGAGGTTCCAGAGATAGGGAGGGTTGTCGGGGCTGGAGGAGGTTACAGAGATAGGGAGGATTGTAGGGGCTGGAGGAGGTTACAGAGATAGGGAGGATTGTAGGGGCTGGAGTAGGTTACAGAGATAGGGAAGGTTGTAGGGGCTGGAGGAGGACACAGAGTTATGAATGGTTGTAGGGGCTGGAGGAAGTTACAGAGATAGGGAGGTTAATAGTGACTGGAGGAGGTTACAGAGATAGGGAGGGTTGTAGGCACTAGAGGTTACAGAGATAGGTAGAGTTTGTAGGGACTAGATGTTACAGAGATAGGGAGGGTTGTAGGGACTGGAGGTTACAGAGATAGGGAGGGTTGTACGGACTAGAGGTTACAGAGATAGGGAGGGTTGTAGGGACTGTAGGTTACAGAGATAGGGATGGTTGTAGGGACTGGAGGTTGCCGAGATAGGGAGGGTTGTAGGGTCTCGAGGTTACAGAGATAGGGAGGGTTTGAGGGACTGCAGGTTACAGAGATAGGGAGGGTTGTAGGCACTGGAGGTTACAGAGATTTGGAGGGTTGTAGGCCCTGGAGGTTACAGAGATAGGGTGGGTTGTAGTCAGTGGAGGTTACAGAGATAGGGAGGGTTGTAGGGGCTGGGGGAGGATACAGAGATAGGGAAGGTTGGATGTGCTGGAGGAGGTCACAGAGAAATGGAGGACTGAAGGGGCTGGAGGAGGATTCAGAGATAGGGAGGGTTGTAGGGGCTGGAGGGGGATACAGAGTTATGAATGTTTGTAGATGCTGGGGGAGGATACAGAGATAGGGTGATTAATAGGGACTGTAGGAGGTTACCAGAGATAGGGAAGGTTGTAGGGGCTGGAGGAGGTTACAGAGATAGGGATGGTGTCAGGTACTGGAGGTTACAGAGATAGGAAGGTTTGTAGTGACTGGAGGTTACAGAGATAGGGAGGGTTGTAGGGACTGGAGGTTATAGAGATAGGGAGGGTTGTAGGGACTGGAGGTTACAGAGATTGGGAGTGTTGCAGGGAGAGGAGGTTACAGAGATAGGGAGGGTTGTCGGTACTGGAGGTTACAGAGATAGGGAACATTGTAGGATCTGGAGGTTACAGAGATAGGGAGTGTTGTCGGTACTGGAGGTTACAGAGATTGGGAGGGTTGCTGGGAGAGGAGGTTACAGAGATAGGGAGGGTTGTCGGGGCTGGAAGAGGTTACAGAGATAGGGAAGGTTGTAGGGGCTGGAGGAGGATACAGAGTTATGAATGCTTGTATATGCTGGAGGAGGATACAGAGATAGGGAGGTTAATAGGGACTGGAGGAGGTTACTAGAGATAGGGACGGTTGTAGGGTCTGGAGGAGGTTACAGAGATAGGGTGGGTTGTAGGGAATGGAGGTTACAGAGATAGGGAGGGTTGTAGGGACGAGAGATTACAGAGGTAGGGAGGGTTGTCGGGGTTGGAGGTTACAGAGATAGGGAGGGTTGTAGGGACTGGAGGTTACCGAGATAGAGAGGGTTGTAGCGACTGGAGGTTACAGAGATAGGGAAGGTTGTAGGGGCTGGAGGAGGATACAGAGTTATGAATGGTTGTAGATGCTGGAGGAGGATATAGAGATAGAGAGGTTAATAGGGATGGAGGAGATTACTGAGATAGGGAAGGTTGTAGGGACTGGAGGAGGTTACTGAGTTAGGGAGGGTTTCAGGTACTGGAGGTTACAGTGATTGGGAGGGTTGTAGTGACTGGAGGCGGTTATAGAATTAGGGAGGGTTGTAGTGACTGGAGGTTACAGAGATAGGGAGGTTTGTAGGGATTGGATGTGACAGAGATAGGGTGGGTTGTAGGGACTGGATGTTACAGAGATATGGAGGGTTGTAGGGAATGGAGGGTAGAGAGATAGGGAGGGTTGTAGGGAGTCGAGGTTACAGAGATAGGGAGGTTTGTAGTGACTGGAGGTTAGAGATAGGGAGGGTTGTAGGGACTGGAGGTTACAGAGATTGGGAACGTTGTAGGGACTGGAGGTTACAGAGATAGGGAGGGTTGTAGGGACTGGATGTACAGAGATAGGGAGGGTTGGAGGGACTGGAGGTTACAGAGATAGGGTGGGTTGTAGTGACTGGAGGTTACAGAGATAAGGAGGGTTGTAGGGACTGGAGGTTACAGAGATAGGCACTGTTGTAGGGACTGGAATTTACAGAGATAGGGAGGGTTGTCGGGTCTGGAGGTTACAGAGATAGGGAGGGTTGTCGGGGCTGGAGGTTACAGAGATAGGGAGGGTTGTACGGGCTGGAGTTTACAGAGATAGGGAGGGTTGTAGGGTTTGGAGGTTACAGACATATGGAGGGTTGTAGGCACTGGAGGTTACAGAGATAGGGAGGGTTGTACTCAGTGGAGGATACGGAGATAGGGAGGGTTGAAGTGACTGGAGGAGGTTACAGATATAGAGAAGTTTGTCGGGGCTGGTGGAGGATAGAGAGATAGAGAGGTTTGTTGGTCTGGGTGAGGATACAGAGATACGGAGGGTTGTAGCGACTGGAGGTTACAGAGATAGGGAGGGTTGTAGGGGCTGGGGGAGGATACAGAGATAGGGAGGGTTCTAGGGACTGGAGGGGTTTACAGAGGTAGGGAGGGTTGTAGGGGCTGGAGGAGGATACAGAGATAGGGAAGGTTGGATGTGCTGGAGGAGGTCACAGAGAAAAGGAGGACTGAAGGGGCTGGAGGAGGATTCAGTGATAGGCAGGGTTTTCGCGATTGGATGATGTCACAGAGATAGGCAGCATTGTAAGGGCTGGAGGAGAGAACAGAGATAGGGAAGTTTGTAGTGGCTGGAGGAGGATACAGAGCTTTGAATGTTTGTATATGCTGGAGGAGGATACAGAGATAGGGAGGTTAATAGGGACTGGAGGAGGTTACTAGAGATGGGGAAGGTTGTAGGGTCTGGAGGTGGTTACAGAGATAGGGAGGGTTTCAGGTACTGGAGGCTACAGAGGTAGGGAGGGTTGTAGTGACCGGAGGCGCTAATAGAGATAGAGAGGGTTGTAGTGACTGGAGGTTACAGAGATAGGGAGGGTTGTAGCGACTGGATGTTACAGAGATAGGGCGGGTTGTAGGGGCTGCAGGAAGTTACAGAAATAGGGAGGGTTGTCGGGGCTCGAGGTTACAGAGATAGGCACGGTTGTAGGGAATGGAGGTTACAGAGATAGGAAGGTTTGTGGGGGCCTGAGGTTACAAAGATAGGGAGGGTTGTAGGGACTGGAGGTTACAGAGATAGAGAGGGTTGTAGTGACTGGAGGTTACAGAGATTGGGACGGTTGTAGGGACTGGAAGGTCTCAGAGAAAGGGAGGGTTGTAGGGACTGGAGGTTACAGAGATAGGGAGGTTTGTAGGGACTGGAGGTTAGAGAAAAAGGGAGGGTTGTAGGGACTGGAGTTTACAGAGAGAGGGAGGGTTGTAGGGACTGGAGGTTACAGAGATAGGGAGGGTTGTAGGGACTGGAGGTTACAGAGATAGGGAAGGTTGTAGGGACTGGAGGTTACAGAGAAAGGGAGGATTGTAGGGACTGGAGGTTACAGAGATAGGGAGGGTTGTAGGGACTGGAGGTAACAGAGATAGGGACGGGTTAGGGACTGGAGGTTACAGAGATAGGGAGGGTTGTACGGGCTGGAGTTTACAGAGATAGGGAGGGTTGTAGGGTCTGAAGGTTACAGAGATAGGGTGGGTTGTAGGGACAGGAGGTCTGGAGGTTACAGAGAATGGGAGGGTTGTAGGGATGGGAGGTTACAGAAATATGGTGTGTTGTAGGATCTGGAGGTTACAGAGATAGGGAGGGTTGTAGGCACTGGAGGTTACAGAGATACGGTGGGTTGTAGGCACTTGAGATTACAGAGATAGGGAGGGTTGAATGGACTGGAGGAGGTTACAGAGATAGGGACGGTTGTAGTGACTGGAGGCGGTTATAGAGATACGGAGGTTTGTAGTGACTGGAGGTTACAGAGATAGGGTGGTTTGTAGGGACTGGAGGTTACAGAGATTGGGAGGGTTGTATGGGCAGGAGGAGGTTACAGAAATAGGGAGGGTTGTAGTGACTGGAGGTTACAGAGATAGGGAGGGTTGTAGGGACTGGAGGTTACAGAGATAGGCACGGTTGTAGGGACTGGAGTTTACAGAGATAGGGAGGGTTGTAGGGACTGGAGGTTACAGAGATTGGGAGGGTTGTATGGGCTGGAGGAGGATACAGAAATAGGGAGGGTTGTAGGGGCTGGAGGAGGTTACCTAGGTAGGGAGGGTTGTAGGGACTGGAGGTTACAGAGATAGAGAGGGGTGTAGGGGCTGGAGGAAGTTACAGAGATAGGGAGGGTTCTAGGGACTGGAGGAGTTTACAGTGTTATGGAGGGTTGTAGGGACTGGAGGTTACAGAGATAGGGAGGGGTGTAGGGGCTGGAGGAGTTTACAGAGATAGGGAGGGTTGTAGGGGCTGGAGGAGGTTACAGAGGTACGGTGGGTTGTAGGGATTGGAGGTTACAGAGATAGGGTGGGTTGTAGGTACTGGAGGTTACAGAGATAGGGAGGATTGTAGGGACTGGAGGTCTGGAGGTTACAGAGAATGGGAGGGTTGTAGGGACTGGAGGTCACAGAGATAGGGAGGGTTTTAGGGACTGGAGGTTACAGAGATAGGGAGGTTGTAGGGTCTGGAGATTACAGAGATAGTGAGGGTTGTAGGGATTGGAGGAGGTTACAGAGATAGCGAAGTTTGTAGGGGCTGGGGGAGGATACAGCGATAGGGAGGGTTGTAGGGGCTGGGGGCGGATACAGAGATAGGGAAGGTTGAAGGGGCTGGGGGAGGATACAGAGATAGGGAGGGTTGGATGTGCTGGAGGAGGTCACAGAGAAAAGGAGGACTGAAGGGGCTGGAGGAGGATTCAGTGAAAGGCAGGGTTTTAGCGATTGAAAGATGTCACAGAGATAGGCAGCATTGTAAGGGCTGGAGGAAGTTACAAAGATAGGGAGGATTGTAGTGGCTGGAGGAGGTTACAGAGATAGGGAAGTTTGTAGGGGCTGGAGGAAGTTACAGAGATAGGGAGGTTAATAGGGTCTGGAGGAGGTTACAGAGATAGGGAGGGTTATAGGGACTGGAGGTTGCAGAGATAGGAGGGTTGTAGGGACTAGAGGTTACAGAGATAGGGAGAGTTTGTAGGGACTAGATGTTACAGAGATAGGGAGGGTTGTAGGGACTGGAGGTTACAGAGATAGGGATGGTTGTAGGGACTGGAGGTTACAGAGATAGGGATGGTTGTAGGGACTGGAGGTTACAGAGATAGGGAGGGTTGTAGGGACTGGAGGTTACAGAGATAGGGAGGGTTGTAGGGACTGGAGGTTACAGAGATAGGGATGGTTGTAGGGACTGGAGGTTACAGAGATAGGGATGGTTGTAGGGACTGGATGTTGCAGAGATAGGTTGGGTTGTAGGGATGCAGGTTACAGAGATAGGGAGGGTTGTAGGCACTGGAGGTTACAGAGATATGGAGGGTTGTAGGCACTGGAGGTTACAGAGATAGGGAGGGTTGTAGCCAGTGGAGGTTACAGAGATAGGGAGGGTTGAAGGGACTGGAGGAGGTTACAGAGATAGAGAAGTTTGTTGGGTCTGTGGGTGGATACAGAGATAGGGAAGGTTGGATGTGCTGGAGGAGGTCACGGAGAAAAGGAGGACTGAAGGGGCTGGAGGAGGATTCAGTGATAGGCAGGGTTTTAGAGATTGGATGATGTCACAGAGATAGGCAGCATTGTAAAGGCTAGAGGAGGTTACAGAGATAGGGAGGTTAATAGGGACTGGAGGATGTTACTGAGATAGGGAAGGTTGTAGGGACTGGAGGAGGTTACAGTGATAGGGAGGGTTGCAGGTACTGGAGGTTACAGAGATAGGAAGGGATGTAGTGACTGGAGGCGCTAATAGAGATAGAGAGGGTTGTAGTGACTGGAGGAGGTTACAGAGATAGGGAGGGTTGTCGGGGCTGGAGGTTACAGAGATAGGGAGGGTTGAAGGCACTTGAGGTTACAGAGATAGGGAGGGTTGTAGGGGCTGGAGGAGGTTAAAGAGATAGAGAAGCTTGTAGGGGCTCGGGGTGGATACAGAGATAGAGAAGTTTGTTGGGGCTGGAGGAGGTCACAGAGAAAAGGATGACCGAAGGGGCTGGAGGAGGATTCAGAGATAGGGAGGGTTGTAGGGGCAGAAGGAGCTTACAGAGGTAGGGAGGGTTGTAGGGACTGGAGGTTACAGAGATAGTGAGGGTTGTATGGGCTGGAGGAGGTTAAAGAAATAGGGAGGGTTGTAGGAGCTGGAGGAGGTTACCGATGTCGGGAGGGTTGTAGGGACTGGAGGTTACAGAGCTAGGGAGGGTTGTAGGGACTGGAGGTTACAGAGATAGGGAGGGTTGTAGGGAATGGAGGTCTGGAGGCTACAGAGAATGGGAGGGTTGTAGGGACTAGAGGTTACAGAGATAGGGAGGGTTTTAGCGACTGGAGGTTACAGAGATAGGGAGGGTTGTCATAACTGGAGGTTACAGAGATAGGGAGGGTTGTAGCGACTGGAGGTTACAGAGATAGGGAGTGTTGTAGGGACTGGAGGAGGTTACAGAGATAGCGATGTTTGTATGGGCTGGGGGAGGATACAGAGATAGGGAGGGATGTTGGGGCTGGGGTAGGATACAGAGATAGGGAGGGTTGTAGGGGCTGGGGGAGGATACAGAGATAGGGAAGGTTGGATGTGCTGGAGGAGGTCACAGAGAAAAGGAGGACTGAAGGAGCTGGAGGAGGATTCAGTGATAGGCAGGGTTTTAGCGATTGGATGATGTGATAGAAATACGCAGCATTGTAAGGGCTGGAGGAGGTTACAGAGATAGGGAATGTTATAGGGACTGGAGGAGGTTACAGGGATAGGGAGGGTTGTAGGGGCTGGAGGAGGTTACAGAGATAGGGAAGGTTGTAAAGGCTGGAGGAGGTTACAAAGATAGGGAAGGTTGTAGGGGCTGGAGGAGGTTACAGAGATAGGGAAGGTTGTAGGGGCTGGAGGAGGACACAGAGTTATGAATGGTTGTAGGGGCTGGAGGAAGTTACAGAGATAGGGAGGTTAATAGAGACTGGAGGAGGTTACAGAGTTAGGGAGGGTTGTAGGGACTAGAGGTTGCAGAGATAGGGCGGCTTGTTGGGACTGGAGGATACAGGGATAAGGAGAGTTGTAGGGACTGGAGGTTACAGTGATAGGGAGGGTTGCAGTGACTGGAGGAGGTTACAGAGAGAGGGAGGGTTGTAGGGACTGGAGGTTGCAGAGATAGGGAGGGTTGTAGGGACTGGAGGTTACAGAGATATGGAGGGTTGTAGGGATGGAGGTAACAGAGATATGGAGGGTTGTAGGGACTGGTGGTTACAGAGATAGGGAGGGTTGTAGGGACTGGAGGTTACAGAGATAGGGAGGGTTGTAGGGACTGGTGGTTACAGAGATAGGGAGGGTTGTAGGGACTGGAGGTTACAGAGATAGGGAGGGTTGTAGGGACTGGAGGTTACAGAGATAGGGAGGGTTGTAGGGACTGGAGGTTACAGAGATAGGGAGGGTTGTAGGGACTGGAGGTTACAGAGATAGGGAGGGTTGTAGGGACTGGAGGTTACAGAGATAGGGAGGGTTGTAGGGACTGGAGGTTACAGAGATAGGGAGGGTTGTAGGGACTGGAGGTTACAGAGATAGGGAGGGTTGTCGGGGCTGGAGGTTACAGAGATAGGGAGGGTTGTAGGGACTGGAGGTTACAGAGATAGGGAGGGTTGTAGGGACTGGAGGTTACAGAGATAGGGAGGGTTGTAGGGACTGGTGGTTACAGAGATAGGGAGTTTACAAACAGGCATTTCCTGACGAAATGATTTGAAGACAGATAAACAGACACATGAGGATGGAATTGACTCTCTGCCTCAGACACATCGAAACAAGCAAATGTTCTGAGTATTTCAATCGTTTATTCATCCGATTTACAGACAGGTTTTTGATGAAAAAAATAAAACTCATGATCAAAACAGACAGCGTTCAGCCTGAGGATAATTTAGAGTGAGGGCCTCAATAAGGTACCATGTTTAAAGAGGGAGTCTCTCCGTCAGGGACCCTGTTTATAGAGGGAGTCTCTCCCTCATGGACCCTGTTTAAAGAGGGAGTCTCTCCGTCAGGGACCCTGTTTAAAGAGGGAGTCTCTCCGTCAGGGACCCTGTTTAAAGGGGGAGTCTCTCCATCAGGGACCCTGTTTAAAGAGGGAGTCTCTCCGTCAGGGACCCTGTTTAAAGAGGGAGTCTCTTCGTCAGGGACACTATTTAAAGAGGGAATCTCTCCGTCAGGGACCCTGTTTAAAGAGGGAGTCTCTCCGTCAGGGACCCTGTTTAAAGAGGGAGTCTCTCCGTCAGGGACCCTGTTTAAAGAGGGAGTCTCTCCGTCAGGGCCCCTGTTTAAAGAGGGAGTCTCTCCGTCGGGGACCCTGTTTTAAAGAGGGAGTCTGTCCGTCAGGGGTCCTGTTTATGGAGGGAGTCTCTCCGTCAGGGACCCTGTTTATAGGATGACAAGGCAGCCACTCATCCAGACCTCAAACAGTGTTTGGGGGCTTTGGCTGAATGAAACACTCGAGTGTTTCACAGGTTTGTTCTCTCTGGCTGGTCCCACCATTTAATCCGTGTGAGTCTGTGACCGGGGGGTCAATGAGAAAAGTGAGGGCCAGGGAGACAGGAAGTGAGGAAGAAAGTATTTTACAAAGGGAAGTAACAGGGAATTCTGTAAATCTCAGAAGATAATAAAGACCATCGCTTAGATCACACTTGGAGCACTGTGCACAGTTCTGGTCTCTGTATCCCTCAGTTAGACCACACTTGGAGCACTGTGCACAGTTCTGGTCTCCGTATCCCTCGGTTAGACCACACTTGGAGCACTGTGCACAGTTCTGGTCTACGTATCCCTCGGTTAGACCACACTTGGAGCACTGTGCAGAGTTCTGGTCTCCCTATCCCTAGGTTAGACCACACTTGGAGCACTGTGCACAGTTCTGGTCTCCGTATCCCTCGGTTAGACCACACTTGGAGCACTGTGCACAGTTCTGGTCTACGTATCCCTCGGTTAGACCACACTTGGAGCAATGTGCTGTTCTGGGCTGGAGGAGGTTACAGTGATAGGAAGGGTTGCAGAGGCTGGAAGAGGTTAGAGGGATAGGGAGGGTTGTAGGGCCTGGAGGTTACCGAGATAGGGAGGGTTGTAGGTACTGGAGGCAACAGAGATAGGGAGGGTTGTAGGGACTGGTGGTTACAGAGATAAGGCGGGTTGTATGGACTGGAGGTTACAGAGATCTGGAGGGTTGAATGGACTTGAGGTTACAGAGATAGGGAGGGTTGTCGGGACTGGAGGATAAAGAGATAGGGAGAGTTGTAGGGGCTGGGGGAGGATACAGAGATAGGGAAGGTTGGATGTGCTGGAGGAAGTCACAGAGAAAAGGAGGACTGAAGGGGCTGGAGGAGGATTCAATGATAGGCAGGGTTTTAGCGATTGGATGAGGTCACAGAGATAGGCAGTATTGTAAGGGCTGGAGGAGGTTACAGAGATAGGGAGCGTTGTAGGGGCTGGAGGAGGTTACAGAGATAGGGAGGGGTGTAGGGGCTGGAGGAGGTTACAGAGATAGGGAGGGTTGTAGTGAATGGAGGAGATTACAGGGATAGGGAGCGTTGTAGTGACTGGAGGAGGTTACAGAGATAGGGAGGGTTGTAGTGACTGGAGGAGGTTACAGAGATAGGGAGGGTTGTAGGGAATGGAGGTTACAGATATAGGGAGGATAGTAGGGACCTGAGGACATGGAGATAGGGAGAGTTGAAGGGACTGTTGGTTACAGAACTAGGGAGGGTTGTAGGGACTGGAGGTTACAAAGATAAGAAGGGTTGTAGGGACTGGAGGTTACAGAGATAGGGAGGGTTGTAGTGACTGGAGGTTACAGAGATAGGGAGGGTTGTAGGGACTTGAGGTTACAGAGATAGGGAGGGTTGTAGGAACTGGAGGAGGTTACAGATATAGGGAGGGTTTTAGGGGCTGGAGGAGGTTACAGATATAGGGAGGATTGTAGGGACAGGAGGTTACAGAGGGAGGGAGGTTTGTAGGGACTGGAGGTTACAAAGATAAGAAGGGTTGTAGGGACTGGAGGTTACAAAGATAGGGAGGGTTGTATTGACTGGAGGTTACAGAGATAGGGAGGGTTGTAGGGACTGGAGGTTACAGAGATAGGGAGGGTAGTAGGGACTGGGGGTTACAGAGATAGGGAGTGTTGTAGGGACTGGAGGTTACAAAGATAAGAAGGGCTGTATGGACTGGAGGTTACAAAGATAGGGAGGGTTGTAGTGACTGGAGGTTACAGAGATAGGGAGGGTTGTAGGGACTGGAGGTTACAGAGATAGGGAGGGTTGTAGGGACTGGAGGTTACAGAGATAGGGAGGGTTGTAGTGACTGGAGGAGGTTACAGAGATAGGGAGGGTTGTAGTGACTGGAGGAGGTTACAGATATAGGGAGGGTTGTAGGGACTGGAGGTTAATGAGATAGGGAGGGTTGTAGAGACTGGAGGTTACAAAGTAAGGGAGGATTGTAGGGACTGGAGGTTACAGAGATAGTGAGTGTTGTAGGGATTGGAGGTTGCAGAGATAGGGAGGGTTGTAGGGACAGGAGCTTACAGAGATAGGGAGGGTTGTAGTGACTGGAGGTTACAGAGATAGGGAGGGTTGTAGGGACTAGAGGTTACAGATATAGGGAGGGTTTTAGGGACTGGAGCTTTCAGAGATAGGGAGGGTTGTCGGGACTGGAGGTTACAGAGATAGGGAGGGTTGTAGGGACAGGAGCTTACAGAGATAGGGAGGGTTGTAGGGACTGGAGGTTACAGAGATAGGTAGGGTTGTAGGGACTGGAGGTTACATAGATAGGGAGGGTTGTAGGGGCTAGGGGAGGATACAGAGATAGGGAAGGTTGGATATGATGGAGGAGGTCACAGAGAAAAGGAGGACTGAAGGGGCTGGAGAAGGATTCAGTGATAGGCAGGGTTGTAGCGATTGGATGATGTCACAGAGATAGGCAGCATTGTAAGGGCTGGAGGAGGTTACAGAGATAGGGAAGTTTGTACAGGCTGGAGGAGTTTACAGAGATTGGGAAGGTTGTAGGAGCTGGAGGAGGTTACAGAGATTGGGAAGGTTGTAGGGGCTGGAGGAGGTTACAGAGATAGGGAGGGTTGTAGGGACTGGAGTTTACAGAGATATGGAGGGTTGTCAGGGTTAGAGGAGGTTACAGTGAGAGGGAGGTTTGTAGAGACTGGAGGTTACGGAGATAGGGAGGGTTGTAGCGACTGGAGGTGACAGAGATCAGGAGGATTGTAGTGACTGGAGGTTACAGAGATAGGGAGCGTTGAAGTGACTGAGGTTACAGAGATAGGGAGGATTGTAGGGACTGGAAGAGGTTACAAAGATAGGAAGGTTTGTAGGTACTGGAGGGTACAGAGATAGGGAGGGTTGTAGGGACTGGAGGCAACAGAGATAGGGGGGGTTGTAGTGACTGGAGGTTACAGAGATAGGGAGGGTTGTAGGGACTGGAGGTTACAGAGATAAGGAGGGTTGTAGGGACTGGAGGTTACAGAGATAGGGAGGGTTGTAGGGACTGGAGGTTACAGAGATAGGAAGGGTTGTAGGGACTGGAGGTTACAAAGATAGGGAGGGTTGTAGTGACTGGTGGAAGTTACAGAGATAGGGAGAGTTGAAGGGACTGGAGGTTACAGAGATAGTGAGTGTTGTAGGGATTGGAGGTTGCAGAGATAGGGAGGGTTGTAGGGACAGGAGCTTACAGTGATAGGGAGGGTTGTAGTGACTGGAGGTTACAGAGATTGGGAGGGTTGTTGGGACTTGAGGTTACAGAGATAGGGATGGTTGTAGGGACAGGAGCTTACAGAGATAGGGAGGGTTGTAGGGACTGGAGGTTACAGAGATAGGGAGGGTTGTAGGGACAGGAGCTTACAGAGATAGGGTGGGTTGTAGGCACTGTAGGTTACAGACATAGGGAGGGTTGTCGGAACTGGTGGTTACAATGATAGGGAAGGTTGTCAGGGCTAGAGGAGGTTACAGTGAGAGGGAGGTTTGTAGACACTGGAGGTTACGGAGATAGGGAGGGTTATAGGGTCTGGAGGTGACAGAGATCAGGAGGATTGTAGTGACTGGAGGTTCCAGAGATAGGGAGGGTTTAAGGGACTGAGGTTTCAGAGACAGGGAGGTTTGTAGGTACTGGAGGGTACAGAGATAGGGAGGGTTGTAGGGACTGGTGGCAACAGAGATAGGGAGGGTTGTAGGGACTGGAAGAGGTTACAGAGATAGGGAGGGTTGTAGGGACTGGAGGTTACAGAGATAGGGAGGGTTGTAGGGAGTGGAGGTTACAAAGATAGGGAGGGTTGTAGTGACTGGAGGAGGCTAAAGAGATAGGGAGGGTTCTAGTGACTGGAGGAGGTTACAGAGATAGTGAGGGTTGTAGGGACTGGAGGTTACAGAAATAGGGAGGTTTGTAGGGACTGGATGTTACAGAGGGAGGGAGGTTGAAGGGACAGGACCTTACAGAGATAGGGAGGGTTGTAGGGACTGGAGGTTACAGAGATGGGGAGGGTTGTAGTGACTTGAGTTCACAGAGAGAGGGACAGTTGTAGGGACTGGAGGTTACAGAGATATGGAGGGTTGTAGGGGCTGGAGGAGGTTACAGAGATAGGGAGGGTTGTCAGGGCTGGAGGTAACAGAAATAGGGAGGATTGTAGGTTCTGGAGGGTACAGAGATAGGGAGGGTTGTAGGGACTAGAGGCAACAGAGATACTGAGGTTTGTAGGGACTGGAAGAGGTTACGGAGGTAGGGAGGGTTTTAGGGGCTGGAGGTCACAGAGATATGGAGGATTGTAGGACCTGGAGGAGGTTACAGAGATAGGGAGGGTTGTAGGGGCTGGGGGAGGATACAGAGATAGGGAAGGTTGGATGTGCTGGAGGAGGTCACAGAGAAAAGGAGGACTGAAGGGGCTGGAGGAGGATTCAGTGATAGGCAGGGTTTTAGCGATTGGATGATGTCACAGAGATAGGCAGTATTGTAAGGGCTGGAGGAGGTTACAGAGATAGGGAGGATTGTAGGGGCTGGGGGAGGTTACGGAGATAGGGAAGGTTGTAGGGGCTGGAGGAGGTAACAGAGAAGGGGACGGTTGTAGGGACTGGAGGAGGTTACAGAGAAAGGGAGAGTTGTAGGGACTGGAGGTTACAGAGATAGGGAGGGTTGTAGGGACTGGAGGTTACAGAGATAGGGAGGGTTGAAGGGACTGGATGTTACAGAGATAGGGAGGGTTGGTGGGACTGGAGGCTACAGACATAGGGCGGGTTGTTGGGTCTGGAGGTTACAGAGATAGGGAGGGTTGTAGGGACTGTAGTTCACAGAGATAGGGAGGGTTTTGGGTATGGAGGAGGTTACAGAGATAGGGAGGGTTGTTGGGACTGGAGGTTACAGAGATAGGGAGGGTTGTAGGGAATGGATGCTACTGAGATAGGGAGGGTTGTAGGGACTGGAGGTTACAGAGATAGGGAGGGTTGTAGGGAATGGATGCTACTGAGATAGGGAGGGATGTAGGGACTGGAGGTTACAGAGATAGGGTGGGTTGTAGGGGCTAGTGAAGGATACAGAGATAGGGAGGGTTGTAGGGGCTGGGGGACGATACAGAGATAGGGAGGGTTGTAGGGGCTGAGGGAGGATACAGAGATAGGGAGGGTTGTGGGAATGGGGGTTACAGAGATAGGGAGGGTTGTAGGGACTGTAGGTTACAGAGATAGGGAGGGTTGTAAGGACTGGAGGTTACAGAGATAGGGAGGTTTGTAGGGACTGGAGGTTACAGACATTGGGAGGGTTGTCGTGACTGGAGGTTACAGAGATCGGGAGCGTTGTCGGGACTGGAGGTAACAGAGATAGGTTGGGTTGTAGGTAATGGAGGTTACAGAGATAGGGAGAGTTGTATGGACTGGAGTTTACAGAGATAGGGAGGGTTGTAGGGACTGGTGGTTACAGAGATAGGGAGGGTTGTAGGTAATGGAGGTTACAGAGATAGGGAGAGTTGTATGGACTGGAGTTTACAGAGATAGGGAGGGTTGCAGGGTCTGGAAGTTACAGAGATAGGGAGGGTTGTAGAAACTCGAGGTTACAGAGATAGGGAGGGATGTAGGGACTGGAGGTTACAGAGATAGGGAAGGTTCAAGGGTCTGGAGGAGGTTACAGAGATAGGGAGGGTTGTAGGGGCTGGAGGAGGTTACAGAGATAGGGAGGGTTGCAGTGACTGCAGGTTACAGATATAGGGAGGGTTGTATGGACTACAGCTTTCAGAGATAGGGAGGGTTGTAGGGACTGGAGGTTACAGAGATAGGGAGGGTTGTAGGGACAGGAGCTTACAGAGATAGGGAGGGTTGTAGGGGCTAGGGGAGGATACAGAGATAGGGAGGGTTGTAGGGGCTGTAGGAGGTTACAGAGATAGGGAAGGTTGGATATGCTGGAGGAGGTCACAGAGAAAAGGAGGACTGAAGGGGCTGGAGGAGGATTCAGTGATAGGCAGGGTTTTAGCGATTGGATGATGTCACCGAGATAGGCAGCATTGTAAGGGCTGGAGGAGGTTACAGAGATAGGGAAGTTTGTAGGGGCTGGAGGAGTTTACAGAGATTGGGAAGGTTGTAGGGGCTGGAGGAGGTTACAGAGATAGGGAGGGTTGTAGGGACTGGAGTTTACAGAGATATGGAGGGTTGTCAGGGTTAGAGGAGGTTACAGTGAGAGGGAGGTTTGTAGAGACTGGAGGTTACGGAGATAGGGAGGGCTGTAGGGACTGGAGGTGACAGAGATCAGAAGGATTGTAGTGACTGGAGGTTACAGAGATAGGGAGGGTTGAAGTGACTGAGGTTACAGAGATAGGGAGGATTGTAGGGACTGGAAGAGGTTACAAAGATAGGAAGGTTTGTAGGTACTGGAGGGTACAGAGATAGGGAGGGTTGTAGGGACTGGAGGCAACAGAGATAGGGGGGGTTGTAGTGACTGGAGGTTACAGAGATAGGGAGGGTTGTAGGGACTGGAGGTTACAGAGATAGGGAGGGTTGTATGGACTGGAGGTTACAGAGATAGGGTGGGTTGTAGGGGCTAGTGAAGGATACAGAGATAGCGAGGGTTGTGGGAATGGGGGTTACAGAGATAGGGAGGGTTGTAGGGACTGTAGGTTACAGAGATAGGGAGGGTTGTAAGGACTGGAGGTTACAGAGATAGGGAGGTTTGTAGGGACTGGAGGTTACAGAGATTGGGAGGGTTGTCGTGACCGGAGGTTACAGAGATCGGGAGGGTTGTCGGGACTGGAGGTAACAGAGATAGGTTGGGTTGTAGGTAATGGAGGTTACAGAGATAGGGAGGGTTGTATGGACTGGAGTTTACAGAGATAGGGAGTGTTGTAGGGACTGGAGGAGGTTACAGAGGTGGGGAGGGTTGTAGTGTCAGGAGGTTACAGAGATAGGGAGGGTTGCAGGGACTGGAAGTTACAGAGATAGGGAGGGTTGTAGAAACTCGAGGTTGCAGAGATAGGGAGGGATGTAGGGACTGGAGGTTACAGAGATAGGGAAGGTTCAAGGGGCTGGAGGAGGTTACAGAGATAGGGAGGGTTGTAGGGGCTGGAGGAATTTACAGGGATAGGGAGGGTTGTAGGGTCTGGAGGTTACAGACATAGGGAGGGTTGTAGGGGCTGGAGGAGGTTACAGCGATGGGGAGGGTTGTTGGGACTGGTGGTTAGAGAGATAGGGAGGGTTGTAGGGACTGGAGGTTACAGAGATAGGGAGGTTTGTAGGGACTGGAGGTTACAGAGATAGGGAGGGTTGTAGGGAGTGGAGGTTACAAAGATAGGGAGGGTTGTAGTGACTGGAGGAGGCTAAAGAGATAGGGAGGGTTCTAGTGACTGGAGGAGGTTACAGAGATAGTGAGGGTTGTAGGGACTGGAGGTTACAGAAATAGGGAGGTTTGTAGGGACTGGATGTTACAGAGGGAGGGAGGTTGAAGGGACAGGACCTTACAGAGATAGGGAGGGTTGTAGGGACTGGAGGTTACAGAGATGGGGAGGTTTGTAGGGACTGGAGGTTACAGAGATAGGGAGGGTTGTAGGGACTGGAGGTTACAGAGATAGGGAGGTTTGTAGGGACTGGAGGTTACAGAGATAGGGAGGGTTGTAGGGAGTGGAGGTTACAAAGATAGGGAGGGTTGTAGTGACTGGAGGAGGCTAAAGAGATAGGGAGGGTTCTAGTGACTGGAGGAGGTTACAGAGATAGTGAGGGTTGTAGGGACTGGAGGTTACAGAAATAGGGAGGTTTGTAGGGACTGGATGTTACAGAGGGAGGGAGGTTGAAGGGACAGGACCTTACAGAGATAGGGAGGGTTGTAGGGACTGGAGGTTACAGAGATGGGGAGGGTTGTAGTGACTTGAGTTCACAGAGAGAGGGACAGTTGTAGGGACTGGAGGTTACAGAGATATGGAGGGTTGTAGGGGCTGGAGGAGGTTACAGAGATAGGGAGGGTTGTCAGGGCTGGAGGTAACAGAAATAGGGAGGATTGTAGGTTCTGGAGGGTACAGAGATAGGGAGGGTTGTAGGGACTAGAGGCAACAGAGATACTGAGGTTTGTAGGGACTGGAAGAGGTTACGGAGGTAGGGAGGGTTTTAGGGGCTGGAGGTCACAGAGATATGGAGGATTGTAGGACCTGGAGGAGGTTACAGAGATAGGGAGGGTTGTAGGGGCTGGGGGAGGATACAGAGATAGGGAAGGTTGGATGTGCTGGAGGAGGTCACAGAGAAAAGGAGGACTGAAGGGGCTGGAGGAGGATTCAGTGATAGGCAGGGTTTTAGCGATTGGATGATGTCACAGAGATAGGCAGCATTGTAAGGGCTGGAGGAGGTTACAGAGATAGGGAGGATTGTAGGGGCTGGGGGAGGTTACGGAGATAGGGAAGGTTGTAGGGGCTGGAGGAGGTAACAGAGAAGGGGACGGTTGTAGGGACTGGAGGAGGTTACAGAGAAAGGGAGAGTTGTAGGGACTGGAGGTTACAGAGATAGGGAGGGTTGTAGGGACTGGAGGTTACAGAGATAGGGAGGGTTGAAGGGACTGGATGTTACAGAGATAGGGAGGGTTGGTGGGACTGGAGGCTACAGACATAGGGCGGGTTGTTGGGTCTGGAGGTTACAGAGATAGGGAGGGTTGTAGGGACTGTAGTTCACAGAGATAGGGAGGGTTTTGGGTATGGAGGAGGTTACAGAGATAGGGAGGGTTGTTGGGACTGGAGGTTACAGAGATAGGGAGGGTTGTAGGGAATGGATGCTACTGAGATAGGGAGGGTTGTAGGGACTGGAGGTTACAGAGATAGGGAGGGTTGTAGGGAATGGATGCTACTGAGATAGGGAGGGATGTAGGGACTGGAGGTTACAGAGATAGGGTGGGTTGTAGGGGCTAGTGAAGGATACAGAGATAGGGAGGGTTGTAGGGGCTGGGGGACGATACAGAGATAGGGAGGGTTGTAGGGGCTGAGGGAAGATACAGAGATAGGGAGGGTTGTGGGAATGGGGGTTACAGAGATAGGGAGGGTTGTAGGGACTGTAGGTTACAGAGATAGGGAGGGTTGTAAGGACTGGAGGTTACAGAGATAGGGAGGTTTGTAGGGACTGGAGGTTACAGACATTGGGAGGGTTGTCGTGACTGGAGGTTACAGAGATCGGGAGGGTTGTCGGGACTGGAGGTAACAGAGATAGGTTGGGTTGTAGGTAATGGAGGTTACAGAGATAGGGAGAGTTGTATGGACTGGAGTTTACAGAGATAGGGAGGGTTGTAGGGACTGGTGGTTACAGAGATAGGGAGGGTTGTAGGTAATGGAGGTTACAGAGATAGGGAGAGTTGTATGGACTGGAGTTTACAGAGATAGGGAGGGTTGCAGGGACTGGAAGTTACAGAGATAGGGAGGGTTGTAGAAACTCGAGGTTACAGAGATAGGGAGGGATGTAGGGACTGGAGGTTACAGAGATAGGGAAGGTTCAAGGGGCTGGAGGAGGTTACAGAGATAGGGAGGGTTGTAGGGGCTGGAGGAGGTTACAGAGATAGGGAGGGTTGTAGTGACTGCAGGTTACAGATATAGGGAGGGTTGTATGGACTGCAGCTTTCAGAGATAGGGAGGGTTGTAGGGACTGGAGCTTACAGAGATAGGGAGGGTTGTAGGTACAGGAGCTTACAGAGATAGGGAGGGTTGTAGGGGCTAGGGGAGGATACAGAGATAGGGAAGGTTGGATATGCTGGAGGAGGTCACAGAGAAAAGGAGGACTGAAGGGGCTGGAGGAGGATTCAGTGATAGGCAGGGTTTTAGCGATTGGATGATGTCACCGAGATAGGCAGCATTGTAAGGGCTGGAGGAGGTTACAGAGATAGGGAAGTTTGTAGGGGCTGGAGGAGTTTACAGAGATTGGGAAGGTTGTAGGGGCTGGAGGAGGTTACAGAGATAGGGAGGGTTGTAGGGACTGGAGTTTACAGAGATATGGAGGGTTGTCAGGGTTAGAGGAGGTTACAGTGAGAGGGAGGTTTGTAGAGACAGGAGGTTACGGAGATAGGGAGGGCTGTAGGGACTGGAGGTGACAGAGATCAGAAGGATTGTAGTGACTGGAGGTTACAGAGATAGGGAGGGTTGAAGTGACTGAGGTTACAGAGATAGGGAGGATTGTAGGGACTGGAAGAGGTTACAAAGATAGGAAGGTTTGTAGGTACTGGAGGGTACAGAGATAGGGAGGGTTGTAGGGACTGGAGGCAACAGAGATAGGGGGGGTTGTAGTGACTGGAGGTTACAGAGATAGGGAGGGTTGTAGGGACTGGAGGTTACAGAGATAGGGAGGGTTGTATGGACTGGAGGTTACAGAGATAGGGTGGGTTGTAGGGGCTAGTGAAGGATACAGAGATAGCGAGGGTTGTGGGAATGGGGGTTACAGAGATAGGGAGGGTTGTAGGGACTGTAGGTTACAGAGATAGGGAGGGTTGTAAGGACTGGAGGTTACAGAGATAGGGAGGTTTGTAGGGACTGGAGGTTACAGAGATTGGGAGGGTTGTCGTGACCGGAGGTTACAGAGATCGGGAGGGTTGTCGGGACTGGAGGTAACAGAGATAGGTTGGGTTGTAGGTAATGGAGGTTACAGAGATAGGGAGGGTTGTATGGACTGGAGTTTACAGAGATAGGGAGTGTTGTAGGGACTGGAGGAGGTTACAGAGGTGGGGAGGGTTGTAGTGTCAGGAGGTTACAGAGATAGGGAGGGTTGCAGGGACTGGAAGTTACAGAGATAGGGAGGGTTGTAGAAACTCGAGGTTGCAGAGATAGGGAGGGATGTAGGGACTGGAGGTTACAGAGATAGGGAAGGTTCAAGGGGCTGGAGGAGGTTACAGAGATAGGGAGGGTTGTAGGGGCTGGAGGAATTTACAGGGATAGGGAGGGTTGTAGGGTCTGGAGGTTACAGACATAGGGAGGGTTGTAGGTGCTGGAGGAGGTTACAGCGATGGGGTGGGTTGTTGGGACTGGTGGTTAGAGAGATAGGGAGGGTTGTAGGGACTGGAGGTTACAGAGATAGGGAGGTTTGTAGGGACTGGAGGTAACAGGGATAGGGAGGGTTGTAGGAACTTGAGGAGGTTACAGAGTTAGGGAGGGCTGTAGGGACTGGAGTTTACAGAGATAGGGAGTGTTGTAGGGACTGGAGGAGGTTACAGAGATGGGCAGGTTTGAAGGGACTGGAGTAGGTTACAGAGATAGGGAGGGTTGTACGGACTGGATGTAACAGAGATAGGGAGGATTGTAGGAATTGGAGGTTACAGAGATTGGGAGGGATGTAGGGACTGGAGGTTACAGAGATAGGGAGGGTTCTAGGGGCTGGAGGAGGTTACAGAGATAGGGAGGGTTGTAGGGGCTGGAGGAATTTACAGGGATTGGGAGGGTTGTAGGGTCTGGAGGTTACAGACATAGGGAAGGTTGTAGGGGCTGGAGGAAGTTACAGTGATAGGGAGGGTTGTTGGGACTGGTGGTTACAGAGATAGGGAGGGTTGTAGGGACTGGAGGTTACAGAGATAAGGAGGGTTGTAGGGACTGGAGTTTACAGAGATAGTGAGGGCTTTATGGACTGGAGGTTAAAGAGATAGGGAGGGTGGTAGGGACTGGAGGTTACAGAGATAGGGAAGGTTGTAGGGACTGGAGATAACAAGGATGGGGGGGTTGTAGGGATTGGAGGTTACAGAGATTGTGAGGGCTGTAGGGACTGGAGGACGTTACAGAGATAGGGAGGGTTGTAGGGACTGGAGGTTACTGAGATAGGGAGGGTTGTTGGGACTGGAGGTTACAGAGATAGGGAGGGTTTTAGGGACTGGAGGTTATAAAGATAGGGGGTGTTGTAGGGACTGGATGTTCCAGAGATAGGGAGGGTTGTAGGGACTGGAGGTTCCAAAGATAGGGAGTGTTGTAGGGGTTGGAGGAGTTTACAGAGATAGGGAGGGTTGTAGGGACTGGAGGACTTTACAGAGATAGGGAGGATTGTAGGGACTCGAGGTTACAAAGATAGGGTGGCTGTAGGGACTGGAGGTTACAAAGATAGGGAGGGCTGTAGGGACTGGAGGTTACAGAGATAGGGAGGGTTGTGGGGACTGGAAGTTACATAGATAGGGAGGGTTGTAGGGATTGGAGGTTACAGAGATAGGGAGGGTTGTAGGGATTGGAGGTTACAGAGATAGTGAGGGGTGTAGAGACTGGAGGTTACAGAGATAGGGAGGGTTGTAGGGACTGGAGGTTACATAGATAGTGAGGGCTGTAGGGACTGGAGGTAACAGGGATAGGGTGGGTTGTAGAGGCTGGAGGAGGTTACAGAGATAGGGAGGGTTGTAGGGACTGGAGGTTACAGAGATAGGGAGGCTTGTAGGGACTGGAGGTTACATAGATAGTGAGGGCTGTAGGGACTGGAGGTAACAGAGATAGGGAGAGTTGTAGAGGCTGGAGGAGGTTACAGAAATAGGGAGCGTTGTAGGGACTGGTGGTTACAGAGATTCAGAGAGTTGTAGTGTCTGGGGGAGGATACAGAGATAGGGAAGGTTGGATGTGCTGGAGGAGGTCACAGAGAAAAGGAGGACTGAAGGGGCTGGAGGAGGATTCAGTGATAGGCAGGGTTTTAGCGATTGGATGATGTCACAGAGATAGGCAGCATTGTAAGGGCTGGAGGAGGTTACAAAGATAGTGAGGGTTCTGGGGCTGGAGGAGGTTACAGAGATAGAGAGGGGTGTAAGGGCTGGAGGAGGTTACATAGATAGGGAGGTGTGTAGGGGTTGGAGGAGGTTACAGAGATAGAGAGGGGTGTAGTGGCTGGAGGAGGTTACAGAGATAGGGAGGGTTGTAGGGAGTGTAGGTTACAGAGATAGGGAGGGTTGTAAGGACTGGAGGTTACAGAGATAGGGAGGTTTGTAGGGACTCTAGGTTACAGAGATTGGGAGGGTTGTCGTGACTGGAGGTTACAGAGATCGGGAGGGTTGTCGGGACTGGAGGTAACAGAGATAGGTTGGGTTGTAGGTAATGGAGGTTACAGAGATAGGGAGGGTTGTATGGACTGGAGTTTACAGAGATAAGGAGTATTGTAGGGATTGGAGGAAGTTACAGAGGTGGGGAGTGTTGTAGTGTCAGGAGGTTACAGAGATAGGGAGGGTTGCAGGGACTGGAAGTTACAGAGATAGGGTGGTTTGTAGAAACTCGAGGTTACAGAGATAGGGAGGGATGTAGGGACTGGAGGTTACAGAGATAGGGAGGGTTGTAGGGACTGGAGGTTACAGAGATAGGAAGCGTTGTAGGGACTGGAGGTTACAAAGATAGGGAGGGTTGAAGGGACTGTAGGTTACAGAGATAGGGTGGGTTGTAGGGACTGGAGGTTACATAGACAGGCAGTGTTGTAGGGACTGGATGTTCCAGAGATAGGGAGAGTTGTAGGGACTGGAGGAGATTACAGAGATAGGGAGGGTTGTACGGACTGGATGTAACAGAGATAGGGAGGATTGTAGGGATTGGAGGTTACAGAGATTGGGAGGGATGTAGGGACTGGAGGTTACAGAGATAGGGAGGGTTCCAGGGGCTGGAGGAGGTTACAGAGATAGGGAGGGTTGTAGGGTCTGGAGGAATTTACAGGGATTGGGAGGGTTGTAGGGTCTGGAGGTTACAGACATAGGGAAGGTTGTAGGGGCTGGAGGAAGTTACAGAGATAGGGAGGGTTGTAGGGACTGGTGGTTACATAGATAGGGAGGGTTGTAGGGACTGGAGGTTACAGAGATAAGGAGGGTTGTAGGGACTGGAGTTTACAGAGATAGTGAGGGCTTTATGGACTGGAGGTTAAAGAGATAGGGAGGGTGGTAGGGACTGGAGGTTACAGAGATTGTGAGGGCTGTAGGGACTGGAGGAGGTTACAGAGATAGGGAGGGTTGTAGGGACTGGAGGTTACTGAGATAGGGAGGGTTGTTGTGACTGGAGGTTACAGAGGTAGGGAGGGTTGTAGGGACTGGAGGTTATAAAGATAGGGAGTGTTGTAGGGACTGGATGTTCCAGAGATAGGGAGGGTTGTAGGGACTGGAGGTTCCAAAGATAGGGAGTGTTGTAGGGGTTGGAGGAGTTTACAGAGATAGGGAGGGTTGTGGGGACTGGAGGAATTTACAGAGATAGGGAGGATTGTAGGGACTCGAGGTTACAAAGATAGGGTGGGCTGTAGGGACTGGAGGTTACAAAGATAGGGAGGGCTGTAGGGATTGGAGGTTACAGAGATAGGGAGGGTTGTGGGGACTGGAAGTTACATAGATAGGGAGGGTTGTAGGGATTGGAGGTTACAGAGATAGGGAGGGTTGTAGGGATTGGAGGTTACAGAGATAGGGAGGGTTGTAGGTTCTGGAGGTTACATAGATAGTGAGGGCTGTTGGGACTGGAGGTAACAGAGATAGGGAGGGTTGTAGAGGCTGGAGGAGGTTACAGAAATAGGGAGGGTTGTAGGGACTGGTGGTTACAGAGATTTGGAGAGTTTTAGTGTCTGGGGGAGGATACAGAGATAGGGAAGGTTGGTGTGCTGGAGGAGGTCACAGAGATAATGAGGACTGAAGGGGCTGGAGGAGGATTCAGTGATAGGCAGGGTTTTAGCGACTGGATGATGTCACAGAGATAGGCAGCATTGTAAGGGCTGGAGGAGGTTACAAAGATAGTGAGGGTTGTAGGGGCTGGAGGAGGTTACAGAGATAGAGAGGGGTGTAAGGACTGGAGGTGGTTACATAGATAGGGAGGGGTGTAGGGGTTGGAGGAGGTTACAGAGATAGGGAGTGGTGTAGTGACTGGAGGAGGTTACAGAGATAGGGAGGGTTGTCGGGTCTGGAGGAGGTTACAGAGATAGGGAGGGGTGTAGGGGCTGGAGGAGGTTACAGAGATAGGGAGGGTTATAGGGGCTGGAGGAGGTTACAGAGATAGGGAGCTTTGTAGGGACCGGAGGTTATGGAGATAGGGAGGATTGTACGGAATCGAGGGTACAGAGATAGGGAGGGTTGTAGAGACTGGAGGTTACAGAGATAGGGAGGGTTGTAGGTGCTGGAGGAGGTTACAGAGATAGGGAGGGTTAAAGGGACTGGAGGTTACAGAGATAGGGATGGTTGTAGTGAATGGACCTTACTGAGATAGGGAGGGTTGTAGGGACTGGAGGTTACAGAGATAGGGAGGGTTGTATGGAATGACGCTCACAGAGATAGGGAGGGTTGTAGGGGCTGGGGGAGGATACAGAGATTGGGAGGGTTGTAGGGACTGGAGGAGCATACTGAGATAGGGCGGTGTGTAGAGGCTGGAGGAGGTTTCAGAAATAGGGAGGGTTGTAGGGACTGAAGGTTACAGAGATCGGGAGGGTTGTAGGGAATGGAGGGAACAGAGATAGGGAGGGATGTAGAGACTGGAGGTCACAGCAATAGGGAGGGTTGTAGGGATTGGAGGTTACAGAGATAGGGAGGATTGTAGGGACTGGAGGTTACAGAGATAGGGAGGTTTGTCGGGAACGGAGTGTACAGTAATAGGGAGGGTTGTACGGGCTGGAGGTTACAGAGATAGGGAGGGTTGTAGGGACTGGAGGTTACAGATAAAGTGAGGGTTGTAGGGACTGGAGGTTACAGAGAGAGGGAGGGTTGTAGGGGCTGGGGGAGGTTACAGAGATAGGGAGGGTTGTAGGGGCTCGGGGAGGTTACAGAGATAGGGAGGGTTGTAGGGGCTGGAGGAGGTTACACAGATCGGGAGGGTTGTAGGGGCTGGGGGAGGATACAGAAATAGGGTGGGTTGTAGGGACTGGAGGTTACAGAGATAGGGAGGGATGTCGGGACTGGAGGAGGTTACAGAGATAGGGTAGGTTGTCGGGACTGGAGGAGGTTACAGAGATAGGGAGGGTTGTAGGGACTGGTGGTTACAGAGATAGGGAGCGTTGTAGGTGCTGGAGGTTACAGAGATAGGGAGGGTAGTAGGGACAGGAGGATACAGAGATAGGGAGGGTTGTAGGGACTGGAGGAGGTTACAGAGATAGGGAAGGTTGTAGGGAAAGGAGGTTGCAGAGATAGAGAGGTTTGTACGTGCTCGAGGAGGTTACAGAGAGAGGGAGGGTTTTACGGGCTCGAGGAGGTTACAGAGATAGGGAGGGTTGTAGGGACTGGAGGTAACAAAGATAGGGAGGTTTGTCGGGGCTGGAGCAGGTTACAGAGATAAGGAGGGATGTACGGACTGGAGGTCACAGCAATAGGGTGGGTTGTAGGCATTGGAGGTTACAGAGATAGGGAGGTTAGTAGGGACTGGAGGTTACAGAGATAGGGAGGGTTGTAGTGACAGGAGGTTACTGAGAAAGGGGGGTTTGTAGGGACTGGAGGTTACTGAGATAGGGAGGGTTGTAGGGACTGGAGGGTTCAGACATAGGGCGTTGTTGTAGGGTCTGGAGGTTACAGAGATAGTGTGGATTGTAGGGACTGGAGGTTACAGAGATAGGGAGGGTTGTAGGGACTGGAGGTTACAGAGATAGGTAGGGTTGTAGGAACTGGAGTTTACAGAGATAGGGAGCATTGTATGGTCTAGAGCTTACAGAGATAGGGAGGGTTGTAGGGACTGGAGGTTACAGAGATAGGGAGCGTTGTAGGGGCTGGAGGTTACAGAGATAGGGAGGGTTGTAGGGACAGGAGGATACAGAGATAGGGAGGGTTGTAGGGACTGGAGGAGGTTACAGAGATAGGGAAGGTTGTAGGGAAAGGAGGTTACAGAGATAGGGAGGTTTGTACGGGCTCGAGGAGTTTACAGAGATAAGGAGCGTTGTACGGGCTAGAGGAGGTTACAGAGATAGGGAGGGTTGTAGGGACTAGAGGTAACAGAGAAAGGGATGTTTGCCGGGGCTGGAGGAGGTTTCAGAGATAAGGAGGGATGTATGGACTGGAGGTCACAGCAATAGGGAGGGTTGTAGGGATTGGAGGTTACAGAGATAGGGAGGTTTGTAGGGACGGGAGGTTACAGAGATAGGGAGGGTTGTAGGGGCTGGATGAGGTTGCAGAGTTAGGGTGGGTTGTAGGGACTGGAGGTTACAGAGAAAGGGAGGTTTGTAGGGACTGGAGGTTACAGAGATAGGGAGGGTTGTAGGGGCTGGATGAGGTTACAGAGATAGGGTGGGTTGTAGGGACTGGTGGTTACAGAGAAAGGGAGGTTTGTAGGGACTGGATGTTACTGAGATAGGGAGCATTGTAGGGTCTAGAGGTTACAGAGATAGGGAGGGTTGTAGGGACTGGAGGTTACAGAGATAGGAAGGGTTGTAGGGACTGGAGGTTACAGAGATAGGGAGGGTTGTAGGGTCTTGGGGAGGATACAGAGATAGGGAAGGTTGGATGTGTTGAGGAGGTTACAGAGATAGGGAGGTTTGTAGGGACTGGAGGTTACAGCAATAGGGAGGGGTGTAGTGATTGGAGGTTACAGAGATAGGGAGGTTTGTAGGGACAGGAGGTTGCAGAGTTAGGGAGGATTGTAGGGAATGGAGGGTACAGACATAGGGAGGGTTGTACGGGCAGGGGTTTACAGAGATAGGGAGGGTTGTACGGGCTGGAGGATACGGAGATATGAAGGGTTGCAGGGACTGGAGGTTACAGAGCTAGGGAGGGTTGGAGGGACTGGAGGTTACAGAGATTGGGAGGGTTGTAGGGATTGGAGGTTACGGAGATAGGGAGGGTTGTAGGGACTGGAGGTTACAGAGATAGGGAGGGTTGTTGGGACTGGAGGTTACAGAGGTAGGGAGGGTTGTTGCGACTGGAGGTTACAGAGATAGGGTGGGTTGTAGGGGCTGGGGGTGGATACAGAGATAGGGAGTGTTGTAGGGGCTGGGGGAGGGTACAGAGATTGGGAGGGTTGTAGGGGCTGGGGGTGGATACAGAGATAGGGAGTGTTGTAGGGGCTGGGGGAGGGTACAGAGATTGGGAGGGTTGTTGGGACTGGAGGTTACAGCGGTAGGGAGGGTTGTTGCGACTGGAGGTTACAGAGATAGGGTGGGTGGTAGAGACTGGAGGTTACAGAGATAGGGAGGGCTGTAGGGACTGGAGGTTACAGAGATACGGAGGGTTGTAGGGACTGGAGGTTACAGAGATAGGAAGGGTTGTATGGACTGGTGGTTACAGAGATAGGGAGTGTTGTAGTGGCTGGGGGAGGACACAGAGATTGGGAGGGTTGTAGGGGCTGTAGGAGGTTACAGAGATAGGGAGGGTTGTAGGGGCTGGGGGAGGATACAGAGATAGGGAGGGTTGTAGGGGCTGGAGGAGATTACAGAGATAGGGAGGGTTGTAGGGGCTGGGGTTGGTTACAGAGTTAGGGCGGGTTGAAGGGACTGGAGGTTACAGAGATAGGGAGGGGTGTAGGGACTGGAGGAATTTACAGAGATAGGGAGGGTTTTAGGCACTTGAGGTCACAGAGGTAGGGACTGGAGGCTACAGAGATAGGGTGGCTTGTAGGGACGGAGGTTACAGAGATAGGGAGGGTTGTAGGTTCTGGAGGCTACAGAGATAGGGTGGGTTGTGGGGACTGAGGTTACAGAGATAGGGAGGGCTGAAGGGGCTGGAGGAGGGTACAGAGATAGGGAGGGTTGTCGGGGCAGAAGGAGGTTACAGTGATAGGGAGGGTTGTAGGGACTGGAGGTTACAGAGATAGGGAGCGTTGTAGGGACTGCAGGTTACAGAGATAGGGAGGGTTGTAGGAATTGGAGGTTACAGAGATAGGGAGGGTTGTCGGGGCTGGAGGAGGTTAAAGAGATAGGGAGGGTTGTCGGGACTGGAGCTTACAGAGATAGGGAGGGTTGTAGGGACTGGAGGTTACAGAGATAGGGAGGGTTGTAGGGATTGGAGGTTACAGAGAAATGAAGGGTTGTCGGGGCTGGAGGTGGTTACAGAGATAGGGAGGCTTGAAGGGGCTGGAGGAGGTTACAGAGATAGGGATGGTTGTAGGGGCTGGAGGAGGTTACAGAGATATGGTGCGTTGTAGGGACTGGAGGAGGTTACAGAGACAGAGAGGGTTGATGGGGCTGGAGGAGGTTACAGAGATAGAGTGGGTTGTATGGGCTGGAGGGGGTTACAGAGACAGGGAGGGTTGATGGGGCTGGAGAAGGTTACAGAGGTAGGGAGGGTTGTAGGGACTGGAGGTTACAGAGATAGGGAGGAATGTAGGGGCTGGAGGAGGTTACAAGATAGGGAGGGTTGCAGGGGCTGGAGGAGGTTACAGAGATAGGGAGGGTTGTAGGGGCTGGAGGAGGTTACAGAGGTAGGGAGGGTTGAAGGGACTGCAGGTTACAGAGATAGGGAGGGGTGTAGGGACTGGAGGAATTTACAGAGATAGGGAGGGTTTTAGGCACTTGAGGTCACAGAGGTAGTGACTGGAGGTTACAGAGATAGGGAGGGTTGTAGTGACTGGAGGCTACAGAGATAGGGTGGGTTGTGGGGAAGGAGGTTACAGAGTTAGGGAGGGTTGTCGGGGCTGGAGGAGGTTACAGAGATAGGGAGGGTTGTAGGGACTGGAGGTTACAGAGATAGGGAGGGTTGTAGGGATTGGAGGTTACAGAGATAGGGAGGGTTGTCGGGGCTGGAGGAGGTTACAGAGATAGGGAGGGTTGTATGGACTGGAGGTTACAGAAATAGGGAGGGTTGTAGGAATTGGAGGTTACAGAGATAGGGAGGGTTGTAGGGACTGGAGGTTTCAGAGATAGGGAGTGTTGTAGGGACTGGAGGTTACAGAGATAGCGAGGGTTGTATGGACTGGAGTTTAAAGAAATAAGGAGGGGTGTAGGGACTGGAGGAGGTTACAGAGATAGGGACGGTTGTAGGGGCTGGGGGAGGATACAGAGATAGGGAGGGTTGTAGTGGCTGGGGGAGGTTACAGAGATAGGGAAGGTTGGATGTGCTGGAGGAGGTCACAGAGAAAAGGAGGACTGAAGGGGCTGGAGGAGGATTCAGTGATAGACAGGGTTTTAGCGATTGGATGATGTCACAGAGATAGGCAGCATTGTAAGGGCTGGAGGAGGTTAAATAGATAGTGAGGATTGTAGGGGCTGGAGGAGGTTACAGAGATAGGGAGGGATGTAGGGGCTGAAGGAGGTTACGGAGATAGGGAGGGTTGTAGGGGCTGGAGGAGGTTACAGAGATAGGGAGGGTTGTAGGGACTGGAGGTTACAGAGATAGGGAGGGGTTGTGGGGCTGGAGGAGGTTACAGAGATAGGGAGGCTTGTAGGGTCTGGAGGAGGATACAGAGATAGGGAAGGTTGTAGGGGCTGGAGGAGGTTACAGAGATAGGGAGGGTTGTAGGGGCTGGATGTTACAGAGATAGGGAGGGTTGTAGGGACTGGAGGTTACAGAGATAGGGAGGGTTGTAGGGTCTAGAGGTTACAGAGAAAGGGAGGGTTGTAGTGACTGGAGGTTACAGAGATAGGGAGGGTTGTAGGGACTAGAGGTTACAGAGATAGGGAGCATTGTAGGGTCTAGAGGTTACAAAGATAGGGAGGGTTGTAGGCACTGGTCGTTACAGAGATAAGGAGTGTTGCAGGGATTGGAGGTTACATAGATAGGGAGGGTTGTAGTGACTGGAGGTTACAGAGATAGGGAGGGTTGTAGGGACTGGAGCAGGGTACAAAGATAGAGAAGTTTGTATGGGCTGGGGAGGATACAGATATAGGGAGCGTTGAAGGGACTGGAGGGGGTTACAGAGATAGGGAGGGTTGTAGGGGCTGGGGGAGGATACAGAGATAGGGAAGGTTGGATGTGCTGGAGGAGGATAGAGAGATAGGGAGGGTTGTCGGGGCTGGAGGAGGATACAGAGATACGGAGGGTTGTAGTGGCTGGAGGAGGATACAGAGATAGGGAGGTTTGTAGGGGCTGGAGGAGGTTACAGAGATAGGGAGGGTAATAGGGACTGGAGGATGTTACAGAGATAAGGAGTGTTGTAGGGGCTGGAGGAGGTTACCGAGGTTGGGAGGGTTGTAGGGACTGGAGGTTACAAAGATACGGAGGGGTGTAGGAACTGGAGGAATTTACAAAGATAGGGAGGGTTTTAGGCACTTGAGGTTACAGAGGTAGGGTGGGTTGTAGGGACGGAGGTTACAGAGATAGGGAGGGATGAAGGGGCTGGAGGAGGTTACAGAGATAGTGTGGGTTGTAGGGACTGGAGGTTACAGAGATAGGGAGGGTTGTAGGGACTGGAGGTTACAGAGATAGGGAGTGTTGTAGGGACTGGAGGTTACAGAGATAGGGAAGGTTGAAGGGTCTGGAGGTTACAGAGATAGGGAGGGTTGTCGGGGCTGGAGGAGGTAACAGAGATAGGGAGGTTTTTAGGGACTGGAGGTTACAGAGATAGGGAGGATTATAGGGACTGGAGGTAATAGAAATAGGGAGGGTTGTAGGGGTTTGAGGAGGTTACAGAGATAGGGAGGGTGTAGGGGCTGGAGGAGGTTACAAAATAGGGAGGGTTGCAGGGGCTGGAGGAGGTTACAGAGATAGGGAGGGTTGTAGGGGCTGGAGGAGGTTACAAAATAGGGAGGGTTGCAGGGGCTGGAGGAGGTTACAGAGATAGGGAGGGTTGTAGGGGCTGGAGGTTACAGAGATAGGGAGGGGTTGTGGGGCTGGAGGAGGCTACAGAGATAGGGAGGGTTGTAGGGGCTGGAGGAGGTTACAGAGATAGGGAGGGTTGTAGGGACTGGAGGTTACAGAGATAGGGAAGTGTTGTGGGGCTGGGAGTGGTTACAGAGATAGGGACGGTTGTAGGGGCTGGAGGCGGTTACAGAGATAGGGAAGGTTGGATGTGCTGGAGGAGGTCACAGATAAAAGGAGGACTGAAGGGGCTGGAGGAGGATTCAGTGATAGGCAGGGTTTTAGCGATTGGATGATGTCACAGAGATAGGCAGCATTGTAAGGGCTGGAGGAGGTTACAGAGATAGGGAGGGGTATGGGCTGGAGGAGGTTACATAGATAGTGAGGGTTGTAGGGGCTGGAGGAGGTTACAGAGATAGGGAGGGTTGTAGGGGCTGCAGGAGGTTACAGAGATAGGGAGGGTTGTAGGGACTGGAGGTTACAGAGATAGGGAGGGATGAAGGGGCTGGAGGTAATAGAAATAGGGAGGGTTGTAGTGATTTGAGGTTACAGAGATAGGGAGGGTTGTAGCAACTAGAGGTTGCAGAGATAGGGTGGGTTGTAGGGACAGGATGTTACAGCGCTAGGGAGGTTTGTAGGGACTGGAGGTTACAGAGATAGGGAGGTTTGTTGCGACTGGAGATTACAGAGATAGGGAGGGTGTAGGGTCTGGAGGAGGTTACAGAGATATGGTGGGTTTTAGGGACTGGAGGAGGTTACAGAGACAGAGAGGGTTGATGGGGCTGGAGGAGGTTACAGTGGTAGGCAGGGTTGTAGGGACTGGAGGTTACAGAGATAGGGAGGGTTGAAGGGGCTGGAGGAGGTTACAAGATAGGGAGGGTTGCAGGGGCTGGAGGAGGTTACAGAGATAGGGAGGGTTGTAGGGGCTGGAGGAGGTTACAGAGATAGGGAGTGTTGTAGGGACTGGAGGTTACAGAGATAGGGAGGGGTTGTGGGGCTGGAGGAGGTTACAGAGATAGGGAGGTTTGTAGGGGCTGGAGGAGGTTACAGAGATAGGGAGGGTTGTAGGGACTGGATGTTACAGAGATAGGGAAGTGTTGTGGGGCTGGAGGTGGTTACAGAGTTAGGGAGGCTTGTAGGGGCTGGAGGCGGTTACAGAGATAGGGAAGGTTGGATGTGCTGGAGGAGGTCACAGATAAAAGGAGGACTGAAGGGGCTGGAGGAGGATTCAGTGATAGGCAGGGTTTTAGTGATTGGATGATGTCACAGAGATAGGCAGCATTTTAAGGGCTGGAGGAGGTTACAGAGATAGGGAGGGGTATGGGCTGGAGGAGGTTACATAGATAGTGAGGGTTGCAGGGGCTGGATGAGGTTACTGAGATAGGGAGGCTTGAAGGGGCTGGAGGAGTTTACAGAGATAGGGAGGGTTGTAGGGACTGGAGGTTACAGAGATAGGGAGGGTTGTAGGGACTGGAGGAGGTTACAGAGATAGGGAGGGTTGTAGGGACTGGAGGTTACAGAGATAGGGAGTGGTTGTGGGGCTGGAGGAGGTTACAGAGATAGGGAGGCTTGAAGGGGCTGGAGGAGGTTACGGAGATAGGGAGGGTTGGCGGGGCTGGAGGAGGTTACAGAGATAGGGAGGGATGTAGGGGCTGGAGGAGGTTACGGAGATAGGGAGGGTTGGCGGGGCTGGAGGAGGTTACAGAGAAAGGGAGGGTTGTAGGGACTGGAGGTTACAGAGATAGGGAGGGTTGTATGGACTGGAGTTTACAGAAATAGGGAGGTTTGTAGGGACTGGAGGAGGTTACAGAGATAGGGTGGGTTGTAGGGGCTGGGGGAGGATACAGAGATATGGAGGTTTGTAGGGGCTGGGGGAGGTTACAGAGATAGGGAGGGTTGTAGGGGCTAGGGGTGGATACAGAGATAGGGAAGGTTGGATGTGCTGGAGGAGGTCACAGAGAAAAGGAGGACTGAAGGAGCTGGAGGAGGATTCATTGATAGGCAGGGTTTTAGCGATTGGATGATGTCACAGAGATAGGCAGCACTGTAAGGGCTGTAGGAGGTTACAGAGATAGGGAGGGATATGGGCTGGAGGAGTTTATATAGATAGTGAGGTTTGTAGGGGCTGGAGGAGGTTACAGAGATAGGGAGGGATGTAGGGGATGGAGGAGGTTACAGAGATAGGGAGGGATGTAGGGGATGGAGGTGGTTACGGAGATAGGGAGGGATGTAGGGGATGGAGGTGGTTACGGAGATAGGGAGGGTTGTAGGGGCTGCAGAAGGTTACAGAGATAGTGACGGTTGTAGTGACTGGAAGTTACTGTGATAGGGAGGGTTGTAGGGACTGGAGGTTACAGAGATTGGGAGGGTTGCAGGGAGTGGAGGTTACAGCTATAGGGAGGATTGAAGGGACTGGATGCTACTGAGATAGGGAGGGTTGTCGGGGCTGGAGGAGGTTACAGAGATAGGGAGGTTTTTAGGGACTGGAGGTTACAGAGATAGGGAGGATTGTAGGGACTGGAGGTAATAGAAATAGGGAGGGTTGTAGGAGCTGGAGATTACAGAGATAGCGAGGGTGTAGGGGCTGGAGGAGGTTACAGAGATAGGGAGGGTGTAGGGGCTGGAGGAGGTTACAGAGATAGGGAGGGTGGTAGGGGCTGGAGGAGGTTACAGAGATATGGTGCGTTGTAGGGACTGGAGGAGGTTACAGAGACAGAGAGGTTTGCTGGGGCTGGAGGAGGTGACAGAGATAGGTGGTTTGTATGGGCAGGAGGAGGTTACAAGATAGGGAGGGTTGCAGGGGCTGGAGGAGGTTACAGAGATAGGGAGGGTTGCAGGGGCTGGAGGAGGTTACAGAGATAGGGAGGGTTGTAGGGGCTAGAGGAGGTTACAGAGGTAGGGAGGGTTGAAGTGACTGGAGGTTACAGAGATAGGGAGGGTTGAAGGGACTGGAGGTTACCGAGATAGGGAGGGTTGAAGGGACTGGAGGTTACAGAGATAGGGAGGGTTGTTGGGACTGGAGGAGGTTAAATAGATAGGGAGGGGTGTATTGGCTGGAGGAGGTTAAAGAGATACGGAAGGTTGTAGGGGCTGGAGAAGGTTAAAGAGATAGGGAGGGATGCAGGGGCTGGAGGAGGTTACAGAGATAGCAATGGTTGTAGGGGGTGGAGGAGGTTACAGAGATAGGCAGGGTTGTAGGGGCTGGAGGACGTTACAGAGGTAGGGAGTGTTGTAGGGGCTGGAGGAGGTTACCGAGGTTGGGAGGGTTGTAGGGACTGGAGGTTACAAAGATACAGAGGGGTGTAGGGACTGGAGGAATTTACAAAGATAGGGAGGGTTTTAGGCACTTGAGGTTACAGAGGTAGGGTCTGGAGGCTACAGAGATAGGGTGGGTTGTAGGGACGGAGGTTACAGAGATAGGGAGGGATGAAGGGGCTGGAGGAGGTTACAGAGATAGGGAGGGTTGTAGGGACTGGAGGTTACAGAGATAGGGTGGGTTGTAGGGACTGGAAGTTACAGAGATAGGGAGGGTTGTACGGACTGGAGGTTACAGAGATAGGGTGGGCTGAAGGGGCTGGAGGAGGTTACAGAGATAGGGAGGGTTGTAGGGACTGGAGGTTACAGAGATAGGGAGGGTTGTAGGGACTGGAGGTTACAGAGATAGGGAGGGTTGTAGGGGCTGGAGGAGGTTACAGTCATAGGGAGGGTTGTAGGGATTGGAGGTTACAGAGATAGGGAGGGTTGTTGGGTCTGGAGGAGGTTACAGAGATAGGGAGGGTTGTATGGACTGGAGGTTACAGAAATAGGGAGGGTTGTAGGAATTGGAGGTTACAGAGATAGGGAGGTTGTAGGGATTGGAGGTTACAGAGATAGGGAGGGGTTGTGGGGCTGGAGGAGGTTACAGAGATAGGGAGGCTTGTAGGGTCTGGAGGAGGATACAAAGATAGGGAAGTTTGTAGGGGCTGGAGGAGGTTACAGAGATAGGGAGGGTTGTAGGGGCTGGATGTTACAGAGATAGGGAGGGTTGTAGGGACTGGAGGTTACAGAGATAGGGAGGGTTGTAGGGTCTAGAGGTTACAGAGAAAGGGAGGGTTGTAGGGACTAGAGGTTACAGAGATAGGGAGCATTGTAGGGTCTAGAGGTTACAGAGATAGGGAGGGTTGTAGGGACTGGTGGTTACAGAGATAGGGAGTGTTGCAGGGATTGGAGGTTACATAGATAGGGAGGGTTGTAGGGGCAGGGGGAGGATACAGAGATAGGGATGGTTGGATGTGCTGGAGGAGGTAAGAGAGATAGGGAGGGTTGTCGGGGCTGGAGGAGGATACAGTGATTCGGAGGGTTTTAGTGGCTGGAGGAGGATACAGAGATAGGGAGGTTTGTAGGGGCTGGAGGAGGTTGCAGCGATAGGGAGGGTAATAGGGACTGGAGGAGGTTACAGAGATAGGTGGGTTTGTAGGGATTGGAGGTGACAGAGATAGGGAGGGTGATAGGGACTGGAGGTTACAGAGATAGGGAGGATTTCGGGATTGGAGGTTACAGAGATAGGGAGGGTTGTAGTGACTGGAGGTTACTGTGATAGGGAGGGTTGTAGGGACTGTAGGTTACAGAGATAGGGAGGGTTGTAGGCTCTGGATGCTACTGAGATAGGGAAGGTTGTCGGGGCTGAAGGAGGTTACAGAGATAGGGAGGTTTGTAGGGACTGGAGGTTACAGAGATAGGGAGGATTGTAGGGACTGGAGGTAATTCAAATAGGGAGGGTTGTAGGGGCTGGAGTAGATTACAGAGATAGGGAGGGTTGTAGGGACTGGAGGTTACAGAGATAGGGAGGGTTGTAGAGACTGGAGGTTACCGAGATAGGTAGGGTTGTAGGGGCTGGAGGAGGTTACAGAGATATGGAGGGTTGTAGGGATTTGAGGTTACAGACATAGGGAGGCTTGTAGGGACACGATGTTACAGCGCTAGGGAGGTTTGTAGGGACTGGAGGTTACAGAGATAGGGAGGGTTGTTGCGACTGGAGATTACAGAGATAGGGAGGGTGTAGGGGCTGGAGGAGGTTACAGAGATAGGGAGGATTGTAGGGGCTAGAGGAGGTTACAGAGATATGGCGGGTTGTAGGGACTGGAGGAGGTTACAGAGACAGAGAGGGTTGATGGGGCTGGAGGAGGTTACAGAGATAGGGAGGGTTGTATGGGCTGGAGGAGGTTACAGAGACAGGGAGGGTTGATGGGGCTGGAGGAGGTTACAGAGACAGGGAGTGTTGATGGGGCTGGAGAAGGTTACAGAGGTAGGGAGGGTTGTAGGGACTGGAGGTTACAGAGATAGGGAGGAATGTTGGGGCTGGAGGAGGTTACAAGATAGGGAGGGTTGCAGGGGCTGGAGGAGGTTACAGAGATAGGGAGGGTTGTAGGGGCAGGAGGAGGTTAAAGAGATAGGGAGGGTTGAAGGGGCTGGAGGAGTTTACAGAGATAGGGAGGGTTGAAGGGACTGGAGATTACCGAGATAGGGAGGGTTGAAGGGACTGGAGGAGGGTAAAGAGATACGGAAGGTTGTAGGGGCTGAAGGAGGTTGCAGAGATAGGCAGGGATGCAGGGGCTGGAGGAGGTTACAGAGATAGCGAGGGTTGTAGGGGCTGGAGTAGGTTACAGGTATGGGGAGGGTTGTAGGGACTGGAGGTTACAGTGATAGGGAGGGTTGTAGGGGCTGGAGGACGTTACAGAGATAGGGAGTGTTGTAGGGGCTGGAGGAGGTTACCGAGGTTGGGAGGGTTGTAGGGACTGGAGGATACAGAGATATGGTGGGGTGTAGGGACTGGAGGAATTTACAGAGATAGGGAGGGTTTTAGGCACTTGAGGTTACAGAGGTAAGGAGTGGAGGCTACAGAGATAGGGTGGGTTGTAGGGACGGAGGTTACAGAGATAGGGAGGGTTGTAGGGTCTGGAGACTTCAGAGATAGGGTGGGTTGTGGGGATGGAGGTTACAGAGATAGGGAGGGCTGAAGGGGCTGGAGGAGGTTACAGAGATAGGGAGGGTTGTCGGGGTTGGAGGAGGTTACAGAGATAGGGAGGGTTGTAGGGACTGGAGGTTACAGAGATAGGGTGGGTTGTAGGGACTGGAGGTTACAGATAGGGAGGGTTGTAGGGATTGGAGGTTACAGAGACAGGGAGGGTTGTCGGGGCTGGAACAGGTTACAGAGATAGGGAGGGATGTAGGGACTGGAGGTTACAGAGATAGGGAGGGTTGTATGGACTGGAGGTTACAGAAATAGGGAGTGTTGTAGGAATTGGAGGTTACAGAGATAGGGAGGGTTGTAAGGACTGGAGTTTACAGAGATAAGGAGTGTTGTAGGGACTGGAGGTTACAGAGATAGGGTGGGTTGTATGGACTGGAGTTTACAGAAATATGGAGGGTTGTAGGGACTGGAGGAGGCTGCAGAAATTGGGAGGATTGTAGGGCCTGGAGGAGGTTACAGACATAGGGAGGGTTGTAGGGGCTGGGGGAGGATACAGAGATATGGTGGTTTGTAGGGGCTGGGGGAGGTTACAGAGATAGGGAGGGTTGTAGGGGCTGCGGGAGGTTACAGAGATAGGGAGGGTTGTAGGGACTGGAGGTTACAGAGATAGGGAGGGGTTGTGGGGCTGGAGGAGGTTACAGAGATAGGGAGGCTTGTAGGGGCTGGAGGAGGTTACAGAGATAGGGAAGGTTGTAGGGGCTGGAGGAGGTTACAGAGATAGGGAGGGTTGTAGCGACTGGAGGTTACAGAGATAGGGTGGGTTGTAGGGATTGGAGGTTACAGAGATAGGGAGGGTGGTAGGGACTGGAGTAGGTTACAGAGATAGAGAAGTTTGTATGGGCTGGGGGAGGTTACAGAGATAGGGAGGTTTGTAGGGGCTGGGGGAGGATACAGAGATACGGAGGGTTGTAGTGGCTGGAGGAGGATACTGAGATAGGGAGGTTTGTAGGGGCTGGAGGAGGTTACAGAGATAGGGAGGGTTGTAGGGGCTGGGGGAGGATACAGAGATAGGGAGGGTTGTAGTGGCTGGAGGAGGATACAGAGATAGGGAGGTTTGTAGCGGCTGGAGGAGGTTACAGAGATAGGGAAGGTTGGATGTGCTGGAGGAGGTTACAGAGATAGGGAGGGTTGTCGTGGCTGGAGGAGGATACAGAGATACGGAGGGTTGTAGTGGCTGGAGGAGGATACAGAGATCGGGAGGGTAATAGGGACTGGAGGAGGTTACAGAGATAGGTTGGTTTGTAGGGATTGGAGGTGACAGAGATAGGGAGGGTGGTCGGGAATGAAGGTTAAGAGATAGGGAGAGTTGTAGGGACTGGAGGAGGTCACAGAGATAGGGAGGGTTGTAGTGACTGGAGCTTACAGAGATAGGGAGGGTTGTAGGGGCTGGAGGAGGTTACAGAGATAGTGAGGGTTGTAGTGACTGGAAGTTACTGTGATAGGGAGGGTTGTAGGGAGTGGAGGTTACAGAGATTGGGAAGGTTGCCGGGAGTGGAGGTTACAGAGATAGGGAGGGTTGTAGGGACTGGATGCTACTGAGATAGGGAGGATTGTAGGGACAGGAGGTAATAGAAATAGGGAGGGTTGTAGGGGCTGGAGATTACAGAGATAGGGAGGGTGTAGGGGCTGGAGGATGTTACAGAGGTAGGGAGGGTGGTAGGCGCTGGAGGAGGTTACAGAGATAGGGAGGGTTGTAGGGTTTGAATGCCAATGAGATAGGGAGGATTGTAGGGACTGGAGGTAATAGAAAAAGGGAGGGTTGTAGGGGCTGGAGATTACAGAGGGAGGGAGGGTTGCAGGGGCTGGAGGAGGTTACAGAGATAGGGAGGGTTGTAGGGGCTGGAAGAGGTTACAAGATAGGGAGGGTTGCAGGGGCTGGAGGAGGTTACAGAGATAGGGAGGGTTGTAAGGGCTGGAGGAGGTTACAGAGGTAGGGAGGTTTGAAGTGACTGGAGGTTACAGAGATAGGGAGGGTTGAAGGGACTGGAGGTTAGCGAGATAGGGAGGGTTGAAGGGACTGGAGGTTACAGAGAAAGGGAAGGTTGTTGGGACTGGAGGAGGTTAAATAGATAGGGAGGGGTGTATGGGCGGGAGGACGTTAAAGAGATACGGAAGGTTGTAGTGGCTGGAGGAGGTTACAGAGGTAGGGAGGGATGCAGGGGCTGGAGGAGGTTACAGAGATAGCAAGGGTTGTAGGGGGTAAAGGAGGTTTCAGAGATGGGGAGGGTTGTTGGGACTGGAGGCGGATACCGAGGTTGGGAGGGTTGTATGGACTGGAGGTTACAGAGATAGGGAGGGGTGTAGGGACTGGAGGCTACAGAGATAGGGTGGGTTGTAGGGACGGAGGTTACAGAGATATGGAGGGTTGTAGGGTCTGGAGGTTACAGAGATAGGGAGGATTGTAAGGGACTGGAGGTTACAGAGATAGGGAGGGTTGTAGGGACTGAAGGTTACAGAGATAGGGAGCGTTGTAGTGACAGGAGGTTACAGAGATAGGGAGGGTTGTAGGGACTGGAGGTTACAGAGATAGGGAGTGTTGTAGTGACAGGAGGTTACAGAAATAGGGAGGGTTGTAGGAATTGGCGGTTACAGAGAGAGGGAGGGTTGTAGGGACTGGATGTTACAGAGATAGGGAGGGTTGTCGGGGCTGGAGGAGGATACAGAGATAGGGAGTGTTGTAGGGATTGGAGGTTACAGATATAGGGAGGGTAGTAGGGGCTGGAGGTTACAGATATAGGGAGGGTTGTCGGGGCTGAAGGAGGTTACAGAGATAGGGAGGGTTGTAGGGATTGGAGGTTACAGAGATAGGGAGGGTTGTCAGGGCAGGAGGAGGTTACAGAGATAGGGAGGGTTGTAGGGACTGGAGGTTACAGAGATAGGGAGGGTTGTATGGATTGGAGGTTACAGAGATAGGGAGGGTTGTCGGGGCTGGAGGAGGTTACAGAGATAGGGAGGGTTGTAGGGACTGGAGGTTACAGAGATAGGGAGGGTTGTAGGGATTGGAGGTTACAGAGATAGGGAGGGTTGTAGGGACTGGAGGTTACAGAGATAGGGAGTGGTTGTGGGGCTGGAGTAGGTTACAGAGATTGGGAGGCTTGAAGGGGTTGGAGGAGTTTACAGAGATAGGGAAGGTTGTAGTGGCTGGAGGAGGTTACATAGATAGGGAGGGTTGTAGGGACTGGAGGTTACAGAGATAGGGAGGGTTGTAGGGACTGGAGGTTACAGAGATAGGTAGGGTTGTAGGGGCTGGAGGAGGTTACAGAGATAGGGAGGGTTGTAGGGATTTGAGGTTACAGAGATAGGGAGGGTTGTAGGGATTTGAGGTTACAGACATAGGGAGGCTTGTAGGGACAGGATGTTACAGCGCTAGCGAGGTTTGTAGGGACTGGAGGTTACAGAGATAGGGAGGGTTGTTGCGACTGGTGATTACAGAGATAGGGAGGGTGTAGGGGCTGGAGGAGGTCATAGAGATAGGGAGGGTTGTAGGGGCTGGAGGAGATTACAGAGATATGGTGGGTGGTAGGGACAGGAGGAGGTTACAGAGACAGAGAGGGTTGATGGGGCTGGAGTAGGTTACAGAGATAGGGAGGGATCATGGGGCTGGAGGAGGTTACAGTGGTAGAGAGGGTTGTAGGGACTGGAGGTTACAGAGATAGGGAGGGTTGAAGGGGCTGGAGGAGGTTACTAGATAGGGAGGGTTGCAGGGGCTGGAGGAGGTTACAGTGGTAGGGAGGGTTGTAGGGACTGGAGGTTACATAGATAGTGAGGGTTGTAGGGACTGGAGGAGGTTACAGAAATAGGGAGGGATGTAGGGGCTGGAGGAGGTTACAGAGATAGGGAGGGATGTAGGGGCTGGAGGAGGTTACAGAGATAGGGAGGGGTTGTCGGGCTGGAGGCGGTTACAGAGATAGGGAAGGTTGGATGTGCTGGAGGAGGTCACAGATAAAAGGAGGACTGAAGGGGCTGGAGGAGGTTACAGAGACAGGGAGGGTTGATGGGGCTGGAGGAGGTTACAGAGGTAGGGAAGATTGTAGGGACTGGAGGTTACAGAGATAGGGAAGGTTGTAGGGGCTGGAGGAGGTTACAAGATAGGTAGGGTTGCAGGGGCTGGAGGAGGTTACAGAGGTAGGGAGGGTTGAAGGGACTGGAGGTTACAGAGATAGGGAGGGTTTTAGGGGCTGGAAGAGGTTACAAGATAGGGAGGGTTGCAGGTTCTGGAGGAGGTTAAAGAGATAGGGAGGGTTGTAGCGGTTAGAGGAGTTTACAGAGATAGGGAGGGTTGAATGGACTGGAGGTTACCGAGATAGGGAGGGTTGAAGGGACTGGAGGTTACAGAGATAGCGAGGGTTGTAGGGTCTGGAGGAGGTTAAATAGATAGGGAGGGTTGTAGGGGCAGGAGGAGGTTACAGAGATAGGGAGGGATGCAGGGGCTGGAGGAGGTTACAGAGATAGCGAGGGTTGTAGTGGCTGGAGGAGGTTACAGAGATGGGGAGGGTTGTAGGGGCTGGAGGAGGTTTCAGAGATAGGGAGGGGTGTAGGGGCTGGAGTGGGTTACAGAGATAGGGAGGGTTGTAGGGGCTGGAGGACGTTACAGAGATAGGGAGCGTTGTAGGGGCTGGAGGAGGTTACCGAGGTTGGGAGGATTGTAGTGACTGGAGGTTACAGAGATGCGGAGGGGTGTAGGGACTGGAGAAATTTACAGAGATAGGGAGGGTTTTAGGCACTTGAGGTTACAGAGGTAGGGACTGGAGGCTACAGAGATAGGGGGGGTTGTAGGGACGGAGATAACAGAGATAGGGATGGTTGTAGGTTCTGGAGGCTACAGAGATAGGGTGGGTTTTAGGGACTGGAGGTTACAGAGATAGGGTGGGTTGTAGGGACTGGAGGTTACAGAGATAGGGTGGGTTGTAGGGACTGGAGGTTACAGAGATAGGGTGGGTTGTAGGGACTGGAGGTTACAGAGATAGGGACTGGAGGTTACAGAGATAGGGAGGGTTGTAGGGATTGGAGGTGACAGAGATAGGGAGGGTTGTAGGGACTGGAGGTGACAGAGATAGGGAGGGTTGTAGGGATTGGAGGTTACAGAGATATGGAGGGTTGTAGGGACTGGAGGTTACAGAGATAGGGAGGGTTGTAGGGAATGGAGGTTACAGAGATAGGGAGGGTTGTCGGGGCTGGAGGAGGTTACAGAGATAGGGAGGGTTGTAGGGACTGGAGGTTACAGAGATAGGGAGGGTTGTAGGGACTGGAGGTGACAGAGATAGGGAGGGTTGTAGGGATTGGAGGTTACAGAGATATGGAGGGTTGTAGGGACTGGAGGTTACAGAGATAGGGAGGGTTGTAGGGAATGGAGGTTACAGAGATAGGGAGGGTTGTAGGGACTGGAGGTGACAGAGATAGGGAGGGTTGTAGGGATTGGAGGTTACAGAGATATGGAGGGTTGTAGGGACTGGAGGTTACAGAGATAGGGAGGGTTGTAGGGTGTGAGGGAGGTTACAGAGATAGGGAGGGTTGTAGGGGCTGGCGGAGGTTACAGAGATAGGGAGTGTTGAAGGGGCTGGAGGCGGTTACAGAGATAGGGAGGGTTGTAGGGACTGGAGGTTACAGAGATAGGGAGGGTTGTAGTGGCTGGGGGAGGATACAGAGATAGGGAGGGTTGTAGTGGCTGGGGGAGGATACAGAGACAGGGAAGGTTGGATGTGCTGGAGGAGGTCACAGAGAAAAGGAGGACTGAAGGGGCTGGAGGAGGATTCAGTGATAGGCAGGGTTTTAGCGATTGGATGATGTCACAGAGATCGGCAGCATTGTAAGGGCTGGAGGAGGTTACAGAGATAGGGAGGGATATGGGCTGGAGGAGGTTACATAGATAGTGAGGTTTGTAGGGGCTGGAGGAGGTTAAAGAGATAGGGAGGGATGTAGGTGCTGGTGGAGGGTACAGAGATAGGGAGGGATGTAGGGGCTGGAGGAGGTTACGGAGATAGGGAGGGATGTAGGGGCTGGAGGAGGTTACAGAGATAGGGAGGGATGTAGGGGCTGGAGGAGGTTACAGAGATAGGGAGGGGAATGGGCTGGAGGAGGTAACACAGATAGTGAGGGTTGTAGGGACTGGAGGAGGTTACAGAGATAGGGAGGTGTGTAGGGGCTGGAGGAGGTTACAGAGATAGGGAGGGGTTGTGGGGCTGGAGGAGGTTACAGAGATAGGGAGGGTTGTAGGGGCTGGAGGAGGTTACAGAGATAGGGAGGGGTTGTGGGGCTGGAGGAGGTTACAGAGATAGGGAGGCTTGTAGGAGCTGGAGGAGTTTACAGAGATAGGGAGGGTTGTAGGGACTGGAGGTTACAGAAATTGGGAGGGTTGTAGGGGCTGGAGGAGTTTACAGAGATAGGGAGGGTTTTAGGGACTGGAGGTTACAGAGATAGGGAGGGTTGTAGGGACTGGAGGTTACAGAGATAGGGAGGGTTGTAGGGACTGCAGGTTACAGAGATAGGAAGGTTGTAGGGACTGGAGGTTACAGAGATAGGGAGGGATGTAGGGACTGGAGGTTACAGAGATAGTGAGGGTTGTAGGGACTGGAGGTTACAGAGATAGGGAGGGTTGTAGGGACTGGAGGTTACAGAGATAGGGAGGGTTGTAGGGACTGGAGGTTACAGAGATAGGGAGGGTTGTAGGGACTGGAGGTTACAGAGATAGGGAGGGTTGTAGGGACTGGAGGTTACAGAGATAGGGAGGGTTGTAGGGACTGGAGGTTACAGAGATAGGGAGGGTTGTAGGGACTGGTGGTTACAGAGATAGGGAGGGTTGTAGGGACTGGAGGTTACAGAGATAGGGAGGGTTGTAGGGACTGGTGGTTACAGAGATAGGGAGGGTTGTAGGGACTGGTGGTTACAGAGATAGGGAGGGTTGTAGGGACTGGTGGTTACAGAGATAGGGAGTGTTGTAGGGACTGGAGGTTACAGAGATAGGGAGGGTTGTAGGGACTGGACGTTACAGAGATAGGGAGGGTTGTAGGGACTGGAGGTTACAGAGATAGGGAGGGTTGTAGGGACTGGTGGTTACAGAGATAGGGAGGGTTGTAGGGACTGGAGGTTACAGAGATAGGGAGGGTTGTAGGGACTGGAGGTTACAGAGATAGGGAGGGTTGTAGGGACTGGAGGTTACAGAGATAGGGAGAGTTGTAGGGAGTGGAGGTTACAGAGATAGGGAGAGTTGTAGGGCCTCGAGGTTACAGAGATAGGGAGGGTTGTAGGGACTGGAGGTTACAGAGATAGGGAGGGTTGTAAGGACTGGTGGTTACAGAGATAAGGAGGGTTGTAGGGACTGGAGGTTACAGAGATAGGGAGGGTTGTAGGGACTGGAGGTTACAGAGATAGGGAGGGTTGTAGGGACTGGAGGTTACAGAGATAGGGAGGGTTGTAGGGACTGGAGGTTACAGAGATAGGGAGGGTTGTAGGGACTGGTGGTTACAGAGATAGGGAGGGTTGTAGGGACTGGTGGTTACAGAGATAGGGAGGGTTGTAGGGACTGGTGGTTACAGAGATAGGGAGGGTTGTAGGGACTGGAGGTTACAGAGATAGGGAGGGTTGTAGGGACTGGAGGTTACAGAGATAGGGAGGGTTGTAGGGACTGGAGGTTACAGAGATAGGGAGGGTTGTAGGGACTGGAGGTTACAGAGATAGGGAGGGTTGTAGGGACTGGAGGTTACAGAGATAGGGAGGGTTGTCGGGACTGGAGGTTACAGAGATAGGGAGGGTTGTAGGGACTGGTGGTTACAGAGATAGGGAGTTTACAAACAGGCATTTCCTGATGAAATGATTTGAAGACAGATAAACAGACACATGAGGATGGAATTGACTCTCTGCCTCAGACACATCGAAACAAGCAAATGTTCTGAGTATTTCAATCGTTTATTCATCCGATTTACAGACAGGTTTTTGATGAAAAAAATAAAACTCATGATCAAAACAGACAGCGTTCAGCCTGAGGATAATTTACAGTGAGGGCCTCAATAAGGTACCATGTTTAAAGAGGGAGTATCTCTCTCGGGGACCATGTTTATGGAGGGAGTCTCTCCGTCAGGGACCCTGTTTAAAGAGGGAGTCTCTCCGTCAGGGACCCTGTTTAAAGAGGGAGTCTCTCCGTCAGGGACCCTGTTTAAAGAGGGAGTCACTCCGTCAGGGACCCTGTTTAAAGAGGAAGTCTCTTCGTCAGGGACACTATTTAAAGAGGTAGTCTCTCCGTCAGGGACCCTGTTTATAGAGGGAGTCTCTCCCTCAGGGACCCTGGTTAAAGAGGGAGTCTCTCCGTCGGGGACCCTGTTTAAAGAGGGAGTCTCTCCCTCGGGGACCCTGTTTAAAGATGGAGTCTCTCCCTTGGGGACCCTGTTTAAAGAGGGAGTCTCTCCGTCAGGGACATTGTTTAAAAAGAGTGTCTCTCCGTCAGGGACCCTGTTTAAAGAGGCAGTCTCTCCATCAGGGACCCTGTTTAAAGAGGGAGTTTCTCCATCAGGGACCCTGTTTAAAGAGGGAGTCTCTCCGTCAGGGACCCTGTTTAAAGAGGGAGTCTCTCCGTCAGGGACCCTGTTTAAAGAGGGAGTTTCTCCATCAGGGACCCTGTCTAAAGAGGGTGTCTGTCCGTCAGGGGTGAGGTTTATAGAGGGAGTCTCTCCGACAGGTACCCTGTTTAAAGAGGGAGTCTCTCCGTCAGGGGTCCTGTTTATGGAGGGAGTCTGTCCGTCAGGGACCCTGTTTATGGAGGGAGTCTCTCCGTCAGGGACCCTGTTTAAAGAGGGAGTCTGTCCGTCAGGGGTCCTGTTTATGGAGGGAGTCTCTCCGTCAGGGACCCTGTTTATAGGATGACAAGGCAGCCACTCATCCAGACCTCAAACAGTGTTTGGGGGCTTTGGCTGAATGAAACACTCGAGTGTTTCACAGGTTTGTTCTCTCTGGCTGGTCCCACCATTTAATCCGTGTGAGTCTGTGACCGGGGGGTCAATGAGAAAAGTGAGGGCCAGGGAGACAGGAAGTGAGGAAGAAAGTATTTTACAAAGGGAAGTAACAGGGAATTCTGTAAATCTCAGAAGATAATAAAGACCATCGCTTAGATCACACTTGGAGCACTGTGCACAGTTCTGGTCTCCGTATCCCTCAGTTAGACCACACTTGGAGCACTGTGCACAGTTCTGGTCTCCGTATCCCTCGGTTAGACCACACTTGGAGCACTGTGCACAGTTCTGGTCTCCGTATCCCTCGGTTAGACCACACTTGGAGCACTGTGCACAGTTCTGGTCTACGTATCCCTCGGTTAGACCACACTTGGAGCACTGTGCAGAGTTCTGGTCTCCCTATCCCTTGGTTAGACCACACTTGGAGCACTGTGCACAGTTATGGTCCCCGTATCCCTCGGTTAGACCACACTTGGAGCACTGTGCATAGTTCTGGTCTCCGTATCCCTCGGTTAGACCACACTCGGAGCACTGTTCACAGTTCTGGTCTACGTCTCCCTCGGTTAGACCACAGTTGGAGCACTGAGCTGTTCTGGGCTGGAGGAGGTTACAGTGATAGGAAGGGTTGCAGAGGCTGGAAGAGAATAGAGGGATAGGGAGGGTTGTAGGGACTGGAAGCAACAGAGATAGGGAGGGTTGTAGGGACTGGAGGTTACAGAGATAGGGCGGGTTGTATGGACTGGAGGTTACAGAGATCTGGAGGGTTGAATGGACTTGAGGTTACAGAGATAGGGAGGGTTGTAGGGACTGGTGGATACAGAGATAGGGAGGGTTGTAGCGGCTGGAGGAATTTACAGGGACAGGGAGGGTTGTAGGGTCTGGAGGTTACAGACATAGGGAGGGTTGTAGGGGCTGCAGGAGGTTACAGAGATAGAGAGGGTTGTTGGGATTGGTGGTTACAGAGATAGGGCGGGTAGTAGGGACTGGAGGTTACAGAGAAAGGGAGGGTTGTATGGACTGGAGTTTATAGAGATAGTGAGGGCTTTATGGACTGGAGGTTACAGAGATAGGGAGGGTTGTAGGGTCTGGAGTTTACAGAGAGAGGTTACAGAGATAGGGAGGGTTGTAGGGAGTGGAGGTTACAGAGATAGGGAGGGATGTAGGGACTGGAGGTGACAGAGATAAGGAGGGTAGTAGGGACTGGTGGTTACAGAGATAGGGAGGGTTGCAGGGACTGGAGGTTACAGAAATTGGGAGGGTTGTAGGGGCTGGAGGAGTTTACAGAGATAGGGAGGGTTTTAGGGACTGGAGGTTACAGAGATAAGGAGGGTAGTAGGGACTGGTGGTTACAGAGATAGGGAGGGTTGCAGGGACTGGAGGTTACAGAAATTGGGAGGGTTGTAGGGGCTGGAGGAGTTTACAGAGATAGGGAGGGTTTTAGGGACTGGAGGTTACAGAGATAGGGAGGGTTGTAGGAGCTGGAGGAGTTTACAGAGATAGGGAGGGTTTTAGGGACTGGAGGTTACAGAGATAGGGAGGCTTGTAGGAGCTGGAGGAGTTTACAGAGATAGGGAGGGTTGTAGGGACTGGAGGTTACAGAAATTGGGAGGGTTGTAGGGGCTGGAGGAGTTTACAGAGATAGGGAGGGTTTTAGGGACTGGAGGTTACAGAGATAGGGAGGGTTGTAGGGACTGGAGGTTACAGAGATAGGGAGGGTTGTAGGGACTGCAGGTTACAGAGATAGGAAGGTTGTAGGGACTGGAGGTTACAGAGATAGGGAGGGATGTAGGGACTGGAGGTTACAGAGATAGTGAGGGTTGTAGGGACTGGAGGTTACAGAGATAGGGAGGGTTGTAGGGACTGGAGGTTACAGAGATAGGGAGGGTTGTAGGGACTGGAGGTTACAGAGATAGGGAGGGTTGTAGGGGCTGGAGGTTACAGAGATAGGGAGGGTTGTAGGGACTGGAGGTTACAGAGATAGGGAGGGTTGTAGGGACTGGAGGTTACAGAGATAGGGAGGGTTGTAGGGACTGGTGGTTACAGAGATAGGGAGGGTTGTAGGGACTGGAGGTTACAGAGATAGGGAGGGTTGTAGGGACTGGTGGTTACAGAGATAGGGAGGGTTGTAGGGACTGGTGGTTACAGAGATAGGGAGGGTTGTAGGGACTGGTGGTTACAGAGATAGGGAGTGTTGTAGGGACTGGAGGTTACAGAGATAGGGAGGGTTGTAGGGACTGGAGGTTACAGAGATAGGGAGGGTTGTAGGGACTGGAGGTTACAGAGATAGGGAGGTTTGTAGGGACTGGTGGTTACAGAGATAGGGAGGGTTGTAGGGACTGGAGGTTACAGAGATAGGGAGGGTTGTAGGGACTGGAGGTTACAGAGATAGGGAGGGTTGTAGGGACTGGAGGTTACAGAGATAGGGAGAGTTGTAGGGAGTGGAGGTTACAGAGATAGGGAGGGTTGTAGGGCCTGGAGGTTACAGAGATAGGGAGGGTTGTAGGGACTGGAGGTTACAGAGATAGGGAGGGTTGTAAGGACTGGTGGTTACAGAGATAAGGAGGGTTGTAGGGACTGGAGGTTACAGAGATAGGGAGGGTTGTAGGGACTGGAGGTTACAGAGATAGGGAGGGTTGTAGGGACTGGAGGTTACAGAGATAGGGAGGGTTGTAGGGACTGGAGGTTACAGAGATAGGGAGGGTTGTAGGGACTGGTGGTTACAGAGATAGGGAGGGTTGTAGGGACTGGTGGTTACAGAGATAGGGAGGGTTGTAGGGACTGGTGGTTACAGAGATAGGGAGGGTTGTAGGGACTGGAGGTTACAGAGATAGGGAGGGTTGTAGGGACTGGAGGTTACAGAGATAGGGAGGGTTGTAGGGACTGGAGGTTACAGAGATAGGGAGGGTTGTAGGGACTGGAGTTTACAGAGATAGGGAGGGTTGTAGGGACTGGAGGTTACAGAGATAGGGAGGGTTGTAGGGACTGGAGGTTACAGAGATAGGGAGGGTTGTAGGGACTGGTGGTTACAGAGATAGGGAGGGTTGTAGGGACTGGTGGTTACAGAGATAGGGAGTTTACAAACAGGCATTTCCTGACGAAATGATTTGAAGACAGATAAACAGACACATGAGGATGGAATTGACTCTCTGCCTCAGACACATCGAACAAGCAAATGTGTCTGAGTATTTCAATCGTTTATTCATCCGATTTACAGACAGGTTTTTGATGAAAAAAATAAAACTCATGATCAAAACAGACAGCGTTCAGCCTGAGGATAATTTACAGTGAGGGCCTCAATAAGGTACCATGTTTAAAGAGGGAGTATCTCTCTCGGGGACCATGTTTATGGAGGGAGTCTCTCCGTCAGGGACCCTGTTTAAAGAGGGAGACTCTCCGTCAGGGACCCTGTTTAAAGAGGGAGTCTCTCCCTCAGGGACACTGTTTAAAGAGGGAGTCTCTCCGTCAGGGACCCTGTTTAAAGAGGGAGTCTCTCCGTCAGGGACCCTGTTTATAGAGGGAGTCACTCCGTCAGGGACCCTGTTTAAAGAGGAAGTCTCTTCGTCAGGGACACTATTTAAAGAGGGAGTCTCTCCGTCAGGGACCCTGTTTATAGAGGGAGTCTCTCCCTCAGGGACCCTGGTTAAAGAGGGAGTCTCTCCGTCAGGGACCCTGTTTAAAGAGGGAGTCTCTCCCTCGGGGACCCTGTTTAAAGATGGAGTCTCTCCCTTGGGGACCCTGTTTAAAGAGGGAGTCTCTCCGTCAGGGACATTGTTTAAAAAGAGTGTCTCTCCGTCAGGGACCCTGTTTAAAGAGGCAGTCTCTCCATCAGGGACCCTGTTTAAAGAGGGAGTTTCTCCATCAGGGACCCTGTTTAAAGAGGGAGTCTCTCCGTCAGGGACCCTGTTTAAAGAGGGAGTCTCTCCGTCAGGGACCCTGTTTAAAGAGGGAGTTTCTCCATCAGGGACCCTGTCTAAAGAGGGTGTCTGTCCGTCAGGGGTGAGGTTTATAGAGGGAGTCTCTCCGACAGGTACCCTGTTTAAAGAGGGAGTCTGTCCGTCAGGGGTCCTGTTTATGGAGGGAGTCTCTCCGTCAGGGGTCCTGTTTATAGGATGACAAGGCAGCCACTCATCCAGACCTCAAACAGTGTTTGGGGGCTTTGGCTGAATGAAACACTCGAGTGTTTCACAGGTTTGTTCTCTCTGGCTGGTCCCACCATTTAATCCGTGTGAGTCTGTGACCGGGGGGTCAATGAGAAAAGTGAGGGCCAGGGAGACAGGAAGTGAGGAAGAAAGTATTTTACAAAGGGAAGTAACAGGGAATTCTGTAAATCTCAGAAGATAATAAAGACCATCGGTTAGATCACACTTGGAGCACTGTGCACAGTTCTGGTCTCCGTATCCCTCAGTTAGACCACACTTGGAGCACTGTGCACAGTTCTGGTCTCCGTATCCCTCGGTTAGACCACACTTGGAGCACTGTGCACAGTTCTGGTCTCCGTATCCCTCGGTTAGACCACACTTGGAGCACTGTGCACAGTTCTGGTCTACGTATCCCTCGGTTAGACCACACTTGGAGCACTGTGCAGAGTTCTGGTCTCCCTATCCCTTGGTTAGACCACACTTGGAGCACTGTGCACAGTTATGGTCCCCGTATCCCTCGGTTAGACCACACTTGGAGCACTGTGCATAGTTCTGGTCTCCGTATCCCTCGGTTAGACCACACTCGGAGCACTGTGCACAGTTCTGGTCTACGTCTCCCTCGGTTAGACCACAGTTGGAGCACTGAGCTGTTCTGGGCTGGAGGAGGTTACAGTGATAGGAAGGGTTGCAGAGGCTGGAAGAGAATAGAGGGATAGGGAGGGTTGTAGGGACTGGAGGCAACAGAGATAGGGAGGGTTGTAGGGACTGGAGGTTACAGAGATAGGGCGGGTTGTATGGACTGGAGGTTACAGAGATCTGGAGGGTTGAATGGACTTGAGGTTACAGAGATAGGGAGGGTTGTAGGGACTGGTGGATACAGAGATAGGGAGGGTTGTAGCGGCTGGAGGAATTTACAGGGACAGGGAGGGTTGTAGGGTCTGGAGGTTACAGACATAGGGAGGGTTGTAGGGGCTGCAGGAGGTTACAGAGATAGAGAGGGTTGTTGGGATTGGTGGTTACAGAGATAGGGCGGGTAGTAGGGACTGGAGGTTACAGAGAAAGGGAGGGTTGTATGGACTGGAGTTTATAGAGATAGTGAGGGCTTTATGGACTGGAGGTTACAGAGATAGGGAGGGTTGTAGGGTCTGGAGTTTACAGAGAGAGGTTACAGAGATAGGGAGGGTTGTAGGGAGTGGAGGTTACAGAGATAGGGAGGGATGTAGGGACTGGAGGTTACAGAGATAGGGAGGGTTGTAGGGAGTGGAGGTTACAGAGATAGGGAGGGATGTAGGGACTGGAGGTTACAGAGATAGGGAGGGTTGTAGGGAGTGGAGGTTACAGAGATAGGGAGGGATGTAGGGACTGGAGGTGACAGAGATAAGGAGGGTAGTAGGGACTGGTGGTTACAGAGATAGGGAGGGTTGCAGGGACTGGAGGTTACAGAGATAAGGAGGGTAGTAGGGACTGGAGGTTACAGAGATAGGGAGGGTTGTAGGGACTGGAGTTTACAGAGATAGTGAGGGCTTTATGGACTGGAGGTTACAGAGATAGGGAGAGTTGTAGGGAGTGGAGGTTACAGAGATAGGGAGGGATGTCGGGACTGGAGGTTACAGAGATAGGGAGGGTTGTAGGGACTGGAGGTTACAGAGATAGGAAGGGTTGTAGGGACTGGAGGTTACAAAGATAGGGAGGGTTGAAGGGACTGGAGGTTACAGAGATAGGGTGGTTTGTAGGGACTGGAGGTTACATAGATAGGCAGTGTTGTAGGGACTGGATGTTCCAGAGATAGGGAGAGTTGTAGGGACTGGAGGAGATTACAGAGTTAGTGAGGGTTGTAGGGACTGGAGTTTACAGAGATAGGGAGGGTTGTGGGGACTGGAGGAGGTTACAGAGATAGGCAGGTTTGAAGGGACTGGAGTAGGTTACAGAAAATAGGGAGGGTTGTACGGACTGGATGTAACAGAGATAGGGAGGATTGTAGGGATTGGAGGTTACAGAGATTGGGAGGGATGTAGGGACTGGAGGTTACAGAGATAGGGAGGGTTCTAGGGTCTGGAGGAGGTTACAGAGATAGGGAGGGTTGTAGGGGCTGGAGGAATTTACAGAGATTGGGAGGGTTGTAGGGTCTGGAGGTTGCAGACATAGGGAAGGTTGTAGGGGCTGGAGGAAGTTACAGTGATAGGGAGGGTTGTTGGGACTGGTGGTTACAGAGATAGGGAGGGTTGTAGGGACTGGAGGTTACAGAGATAAGGAGGGTTGTAGGGACTGGAGTTTACAGAGTTAGTGAGGGCTTTATGGACTGGAGGTTAAATAGATAGGGAGTGTGGTAGGGACTGGAGGTTACAGAGATAGGGAGGGTTGTTGGGACTGGAGGTTACAGAGATAGGGAGGGTTGTAGGGACTGGAGGTTATAAAGATAGGGAGTGTTGTAGGGACTGGATGTTCCAGAGATAGGGAGGGTTGTAGGGACTGGAGGATCCAAAGATAGGGAGTGTTGTAGGGGTTGGAGGAGTTTACAGAGATAGGGAGGGTTGTAGGGACTGGAGGAATTTACAGAGATAGGGAGGATTGTAGGGACTCGAGGTTACAAAGATAGGGTGGGCTGTAGGGACTGGAGGTTACAAAGATAGGGAGGGCTGTAGGGACTGGAGGTTACAGAGATAGGGAGGGTTGTGGGGACTGGAAGTTACATAGATAGGGAGGGTTGTAGGGATTGGAGGTTACAGAGATAGGGAGGGTTGTAGGGATTGGAGGTTACAGAGATAGTGAGGGGTGTAGGGACTGGAGGTTACAGAGATAGGGAGGGTTGTAGGGACTGGAGGTTACATAGATAGTGAGGGCTGTAGGGACTGGAGGTAACAGAGATAGGGAGGGTTGTAGAGGCTGGAGGAGGTTACAGAAATAGGGAGGGTTGTAGGGACTGGTGGTTACAGAGATTCGGAGAGTTGTAGTGTCTGAGGGAGGATACAGAGATAGGGATGGTTGGATGTGCTGGAGGAGGTCACAGAGAAAAGGAGGACTGAAGGGGCTGGAGGAGGATTCAGTGATAGGCAGGGTTTTAGCGATTGGATGATGTCACAGAGATAGGCAGCATTGTAAGGGCTGGAGGAGGTTACAAAGATAGTGAGGGTTCTGGGGCTGGAGGAGGTTACAGAGATAGAGAGGGGTGTAAGGGCTGGAGGAGGTTACATAGATAGGGAGGTGTGTAGGGGTTGGAGGAGGTTACAGAGATAGGGAGGGGTGTAGTGGCTGGAGGAGGTTACAGAGATAGGAAGGGTTGTAGGGAGTGTAGGTTACAGAGATAGGGAGGGTTGTAAGGACTGGAGGTTACAGAGATAGGGAGGTTTGTAGGGACTGGAGGTAACAGAGATAGGTTGGGTTGTAGGTAATGGAGGTTACAGAGGTAGGGAGGGTTGTATGGACTGGAGTTTACAGAGATAGGGAGTGTTGTAGGGACTGGAGGAGGTTACAGAGGTGGGGAGGGTTGTAGTGTCAGGAGGTTGCAAAGATAGGGAGGGTTGCAGTGACTGGATGTTACAGAGATAAGGAGGGTTGTAGAAACTCGAGGTTACAGAGATAGGGAGGGATGTAGGGACTGGAGGTTACAGAGATAGGGAAGGTTCTAGGGGCTGGAGGAGGTTACAGAGATAGGGCGGGTTGTAGGGAATGGATGCTACTGAGATAGGGAGGGTTGTAGGGACTGGATGCTAACGAGATAGGGAGGGTTGTAGGGACTGGAGGTTACAGAGATACGGAGGGTTGTGGGGACTGGAGGTTACTGAGATAGGGAGGGTTGTAGGGACTGGAAGTTACAGAGATAGGGTGGGTTGTAAGGGCTAGTGAAGGATACAGAGATAGGGAGGGTTGTAGGGGCTTGAGGACGATACAGAGATAGGGAGGGATGTCGGGGCTGAGGGAGGATACAGAGATAGGGAGGGTTGTGGGAATGGAGGTTACAGAGATAGGGAGGGTTGGTGGGACTGGAGGCTACAAACATAGGGCGGGTTGTTGGGTCTGGAGGTTACAGAGATAGGGAGGGTTGTAGGGACTGGATGCTACTGAGATAGGGAGGGTTGTAGGGACTGCAGGTTACAGAGATACGGAGGGTTGTAGGGACTGGAGGTTACTGAGATAGGGAGGGTTGTAGGGACTGGAAGTTACAGAGATAGGGTGGGTTGTAAGGGCTAGTGAAGGATACAGCGATAGGGAGGGTTGTAGGGGCCAAAGGACGATACAGAGATAGGGAGGGATGTCGGGGCTGAGGGAGGATACAGAGATAGGGAGGGTTGTGGGAATGGAGGTTACAGAGATAGGGAGGTTTGTAGGGACTGGAGGTTACAGAGATTGGGAGGGTTGTCGTGACTGGAGGTTACAGAGATCAGGAGGGTTGTCGGGACTGGAGGTAACAGAGATAGGTTGGGTTGTAGGTAATGGAGGTTACAGAGATAGGGAGGGTTGTATGGACTGGAGTTTACAGAGATAGGGAGTGTTGAAGGGACTGGAGGAGGTTACAGAGGTGGGGAGGGTTGTAATGTCAGGAGGTTACAGAGATAGGGAGGGTTGCAGGGACTGGAAGTTACAGAGATAGGGAGGGTTGTAGAAACTCGAGGTTACAGAGATATGGAGCGATGTAGGGACTGGAGGTTACAAAGATAGGGAGGGTTGTAGCGACTGGAGGTTACAGAGATAGGAAGGGTTGTAGGGACTGGAGGTTACAAAGATAGGGAGGGTTGAAGGGACTGGAGGTTACAGAGATAGGGTGGGTTGTAGGGACTGGAGGTTACATAGATAGGCAGTGTTGTAGGGACTGGATTTTCCAGAGATAGGGAGAGTTGTAGGGACTGGAGGAGATTACAGAGTTAGTGAGGGTTGTAGGGACTGGAGTTTTACAGAGATAGGGAGGGTTCAGGGACTGTAGGAGGTTACAGAGATAGGCAGGTTTGAAAGGACTGGAGTAGGTTACAGAGATAGGGAGGGTTGTACGGACTGGATGTAACAGAGATAGGGAGGATTGTAGGGATTGGAGGTTACAGAGATAGGGAGGGTTCTAGGGGCTGGAGGAGGTTACAGAGATAAGGAGGGTTGTAGGGGCTGGAGGAATTTACAGGGATTGGGAGGGTTGTTGGGACTGGTGGTTACAGAGATAGGGAGGGTTGTAGGGACTGGAGGTTACAGAGATAAGGAGGGTTGTAGGGACTGGCGTTTACAGAGATAGTGAGGGCTTTATGGACTGGAGGTTAAAGAGATAGGGAGGGTGGTAGGGACTGGAGGTTACAGAGATAGGGAGGGTTGTAGGGACTGGAGATAACAGAGATGGGGGGGTTGTAGGGATTGGAGGTTACAGAGATTGTGAGGGCTGTAGGGACTGGAGGAGGTTACAGAGATAGGGAGGGTTGTAGGGACTGGAGGAGGTTACAGAGATAGGGAGGGTTGTATGGGCTGGGGGTGGATAAAGAGATAGGGAGTGTTGTAGGGGCTGGGGGAGGGTACAGAGATTGGGAGGGTTGTAGGTGCTGTAGGAGGTTACAGAGATAGGGAGGGTTGTAGTGGCTGGGGGAGGTTACAGAGATAGGGAAGGTTGGATGCGCTGGAGGAGTTCACAGAGAAAAGGAGGACTGAAGGGGCTGGTGGAGGATTCAGTGATAGGCAGGGTTTTAGCGATTGGATGATGTCACAGAGATAGGCAGCATTTTAAGGGCTGGAGGAGGTTAAAGAGATAGGGAAGTTGTAGGCGCTGGAGGAGGTTACAGAGATTGGAAGGGGTGTAGGGGCTGGAGGAGGTTACAGAGATAGGGAGGGTTGTGGGGGCTGGAGTGGGTTACAGAGATAGGGAGGGGTGTAGGGGCTGGAGGAGGTTATGGAGATAGGGAGGGTTGTACGGGCTGGAGGAGGTTACAGAGATCGGGAGGGTTGTAGGGACTAGAGTTTACAGAGATGGGGAGGGTTGTAGGAACTGGAGGTTACAGAGATAGGGAGGGTTGTCAGGACTGGAGGTTACAGAGAAAGGGAGGTTTGTTGGAATTGAAGGTTAAGAGATAGGGAGGATTGTAGGGAATGGAGGGTACTGAGATAGAGAGGGATGTAGGGAATGGAGGTCACAGCAATAGGGAGTTCAGTGATAGTCAGGGTTTTAGCGATTGGATGATATCACAGAGATAGGCAGCATTGTAAGGGCTGGAGGAGGTTACAGAGATAGGGAAGGTTGTAGGGGCTTGGGGAGGCTACAGAGATTGGGAGGGTTGTAGGGGCTGTAGGAGGTTACAGAGATACGGAGGGTTGTAGGGGCTGGGGAGGTTACAGAGATAGGGAGGGTTGTAGGGGCAGGGGGAGGATACAGAGATAGGTAAGGTTGGATGTGCTGTAGGAGGTGACAGAGAAAAGGCGAACTGATGGGGTTGGAGGAGGATTGAGTGTTAGGCAGGCTTTTGGCGATTGGATGATGTCACAGAGATAGGCAGCATTGTAAGGGCTGGAGGAGGTTACAGAGATAGGGAAGGTTGCAGGGGCTGGAGGAGGTTACAGAGATAGGGAGGGGTGTAAGGGCTGGAGGAGGTTACAGAGATAGGGAGGGGTGTAGGGGCTGGAGGAGGTTACAGAGATAGGGAGGGATGTAGGGGCTGAAGGAGTATACAGAAATAGGGAGGGATGTAGGGGCTGGAGGAGGTTACGGAGATAGGGAGGGTTGTAGGGGCTGGAGGAGGTTACAGAGATAGTGAGGGTTGTAGGGACTGGAGGTCACAGAGATAGGGAGGGTTGTAGGGACTGGAGGTTACAGAGATAGGGAGGGTTGTAGGGACTGGAGGTTACAGAGATAGGGAGGGTTGTAGGGACTGGAGATTACAGAGATAGGGTGGGTTGTAGGGTCTGGAGGTTACAGAGATAGGGAGGGTTGTAGGGACTGGAGGTTACAGAGATAGGGAGGGTTGTAGGGACTGGAGCAGGTTACTGAGATAGAGAAGTTTGTATGGGCTGGGGAGGATACAGAGATAGGGAGCGTTGAAGGGACTGGAGGAGGTTACAGAGATAGGGTGGGTTGTAGGGACTGGAGGTTACAGAGATAGGGAGCATTGTAGGGTCTATAGGTTACAGAGATAGGGAGGGTTGTAGGGACTGGAGGTTACAGAGATAGGGAGCGTTGAAGGGACTGGAGGAGGTTACAGATATAGGGAGGGTTGTAGGGACTGGAGGTTACAGAGATAGGGAGTGTTGCAGGGATTGGAGGTTACAGAGATAGGGAGGGTTGTAGGGATTGGAGGTTACAGAGATAGAGAGTGTTGCAGGGATTGGAGGTTACAGAGATAGGGAGGGTTGTAGGGACTGGAGGTTACAGAGATAGGGAGCGTTGAAGGGACTGGAGGAGGTTACAGATATAGGGAGGGTTGTAGGCGCTGGGGGAGGATACAGAGATAGGGAAGGTTGGATGTGCTGGAGGAGGTTACAGAGATAGGGAGGGTTGAAGGGGCTGCAGGAGGATACAGAGATACGGAGGGTTGTAGTGGCTGGAGGAGGATACAGAGATAGGGAAGGTTGTAGGGACTGGAGGAGGATACAGAGATAGGTTGGTTTGTAGGGATTGGAGGTGACAGAGATAGGGAGGGTGATAGGGACTGGAGGTTACAGAGATAGGGAGGGTTTCGGGATTGGAGGTTACAGAGATAGGGAGGGTTGTAGGGTCTGAAGGTTACAGAGAAAGGGAGGTTTGTAGGAGCTGGGGGAGGATACAGAGATACAGGAGGAATTTACAGAGATAGGGAGGGGTGTAGGGACTGGAGGAATTTACAGAGATAGGGAGGGTTTTAGGCACTTGAGGTCACAGAGGTAGGGACTGGAGGCTACAGAGATAGGGTGGGTTGTAGGGACTGGAGGTTACAGAGATAGGGAGGGTTGTAGGGTCTGGAGGCTACAGAGATAGGGTGGGTTGTGGGGACTGAGGTTACAGAGATAGGGAGGGCTGAAGGGGCTGGAGCAGGTTACAGAGATAGGGAGGGTTGTCGGGGCAGAAGGAGGTTACAGTGATAGGGAGGGTTGTAGGGACTGGAGGTTACAGAGATAGGGAGGGTTGTAGGGACTGGAGGTTACAGAGATAGGGAGGGTTGTAGGAATTGGAGGTTACAGAGATAGGGAGGGTTGTCGGGGCTGGAGGAGGTTAAAGAGATAGGGAGGGTTGTAGGGACTGGAGCTTACAGAGATAGGGAGGGTTGTAGGGACTGGAGGTTACAGAGATAGGGAGGGTTGTAGGGACTGGAGCTTACAGAGATAGGGAGGGTTGTAGGGACTGGAGGTTACAGAGATAGGGAGGGTTGTAGGGACTGGAGGTCACAGAGATAGGGAGGGTTGTAGGGACTGGAGGTTACAGAGATAGGGAGGGTTGTAGGGACTGGAGGTTACAGAGATAGGGAGGGTTGTAGGGACTGGAGGAGGTTACAGAGATAGGGAGGGTTGTAGTGACTGGAGGTTACTGTAATAGGGAGGGTTGTAGGGACTGGAGGTTACAGATATTGGGAGGGTTGCAGGGAGTGGAGGTTACAGAGATAGGGAGGGTTGTAGGGACTGGATGCTACTGAGATAGGGAGGGTTGTCGGGGCTGGAGGAGGTTACAGAGATAGGGAGGTTTGTAGGGACTGGAGGTTACAGAGATAGGGAGGATTATAGGGACTGGAGGTAATACGAATAGGGAGGGTTGTAGGGGCTGGAGTAGGTTACAGAGATAGGGAGGGTTGTAAGGACTGGAGGTTACAGAGATAGGGAGGGTTGTAGAGACTGGAGGTTACAGAGATAGGTAAGGTTGTAGGGACAGGATGTTACAGCGCTAGGGAGGTTTGTAGGGACTGGAGGTTAGAGAGATAGGGAGGGTGTAGGGGCTGGAAAGAGGTTACAGAGATAGGGAGGGTTGTAGGGGCTGGAGGAGGTTACAGAGATATGGTGGGTTGTAGGGACTGGAGGAGGTTACAGAGACAGAGAGGTTTGATGGGGCTGGAGGAGGTTACAGAGATAGAGTGGGTTGTATGGGGCTGGAGGAGGTTACAGAGATAGGGAGGGTTGATGGGGCTGGAGGGGGTTACAGAGACAGGGAGGGTTGATGGGGCTGGAGAAGGTTACAGAGGTAGGGAGGGTTGTAGGGACTGGAGGTTACAGAGATAGGGAGGAATGTAGGGGCTGAAGGAGGTTACAAGATAGGGAGGGTTGCAGGGGCTGGAGGAGGTTACAGAGATAGTGAGGGTTGTAGGGACTGGAGGTCACAGAGATAGGGAGGGTTGTAGGGACTGGAGGTTACAGAGATAGGGAGGGTTGTAGGGACTGGAGGTTACAGAGATAGGGAGGGTTGTAGGGACTGGAGATTACAGAGATAGGGTGGGTTGTAGGGTCTGGAGGTTACAGAGATAGTGAGGGTTGTAGGGACTGGAGGTTACAGAGATAGGGAGGGTTGTAGGGACTGGAGCAGGTTACTGAGATAGAGAAGTTTGTATGGGCTGGGGAGGATACAGAGATAGGGAGCGTTGAAGGGACTGGAGGAGGTTACAGAGATAGGGAGGGTTGTAGGGACTGGAGGTTACAGAGATAGGGAGCATTGTAGGGTCTATAGGTTACAGAGATAGGGAGGGTTGTAGGGACTGGAGGTTACAGAGATAGGGAGAGTTGTAGGGACTGGAGGTTACAGAGATAGGGAGGGTTGTAGGGACTGGAGGTTACAGAGATAGGGAGCGTTGAAGGGACTGGAGGAGGTTACAGATATAGGGAGGGTTGTAGGTGCTGGAGGTTACAGAGATAGGGAGTGTTGCAGGGATTGGAGGTTACAGAGATAGGGAGGGTTGTAGGGACTGGAGGTTACAGAGATAGGGAGCGTTGAAGGGACTGGAGGAGGTTACAGATATAGGGAGGGTTGTCGGGGCTGGGGGAGGATACAGAGATAGGGAAGGTTGGATGTGCTGGAGGAGGTTACAGAGATAGGGAGGGTTGAAGGGGCTGCAGGAGGATACAGAGATACGGAGGGTTGTAGTGGCTGGAGGAGGATACAGAGATAGGGAAGGTTGTAGGGACTGGAGGAGGATACAGAGATAGGTTGGTTTGTAGGGATTGGAGGTGACAGAGATAGGGAGGGTGATAGGGACTGGAGGTTACAGAGATAGGGAGGGTTTCGGGATTGGAGGTTACAGAGATAGGGAGGGTTGTAGGGTCTGAAGGTTACAGAGAAAGGGAGGTTTGTAGGAGCTGGGGGAGGATACAGAGATACAGGAGGAATTTACAGACATAGGGAGGGGTGTAGGGACTGGAGGAATTTACAGAGATAGGGAGGGTTTTAGGCACTTGAGGTCACAGAGGTAGGGACTGGAGGCTACAGAGATAGGGTGGGTTGTAGGGACTGGAGGTTACAGAGATAGGGAGGGTTGTAGGGTCTGGAGGCTACAGAGATAGGGTGGGTTGTGGGGACTGAGGTTACAGAGATAGGGAGGGCTGAAGGGGCTGGAGGAGGTTACAGAGATAGGGAGGGTTGTCGGGGCAGAAGGAGGTTACAGTGATAGGGAGGGTTGTAGGGACTGGAGGTTACAGAGATAGGGAGGGTTGTAGGGACTGGAGGTTACAGAGATAGGGAGGGTTGTAGGAATTGGAGGTTACAGAGATAGGGAGGGTTGTCGGGGCTGGAGGAGGTTAAAGAGATAGGGAGGGTTGTAGGGACTGGAGCTTACAGAGATAGGGAGGGTTGTAGGGACTGGAAGTTACAGAGATAGGGAGGGTTGTAGGGATTGGAGGTTACAGAGATAGGGAGGGTTGTCGGGGCTGGAGGAGGTTACAGAGATAGGGAGGGTTGTAGTGACTGGAGGTTACTGTGATAGGGAGGGTTGTAGGGACTGGAGGTTACAGAGATTGGGAGGGTTGCAGGGAGTGGAGGTTACAGAGATAGGGAGGGTTGTAGGGACTGGATGCTACTGAGATAGGGAGGGTTGTCGGGGCTGGAGGAGGTTACAGAGATAGGGAGGTTTGTAGGGACTGGAGGTTACAGAGATAGGGAGGATTATAGGGACTGGAGGTAATACGAATAGGGAGGGTTGTAGGGGCTGGAGTAGGTTACAGAGATAGGGAGGGTTGTAAGGACTGGAGGTTACAGAGATAGGGAGGGTTGTAGAGACTGGAGGTTACAGAGATAGGTAAGGTTGTAGGGACAGGATGTTACAGCGCTAGGGAGGTTTGTAGGGACTGGAGGTTAGAGAGATAGGGAGGGTGTAGGGGCTGGAAAGAGGTTACAGAGATAGGGAGGGTTGTAGGGGCTGGAGGAGGTTACAGAGATATGGTGGGTTGTAGGGACTGGAGGAGGTTACAGAGACAGAGAGGGTTGATGGGGCTGGAGGAGGTTACAGAGATAGAGTGGGTTGTATGGGGCTGGAGGAGGTTACAGAGATAGGGAGGGTTGATGGGGCTGGAGGGGGTTACAGAGACAGGGAGGGTTGATGGGGCTGGAGAAGGTTACAGAGGTAGGGAGGGTTGTAGGGACTGGAGGTTACAGAGATAGGGAGGAATGTAGGGGCTGAAGGAGGTTACAAGATAGGGAGGGTTGCAGGGGCTGGAGGAGGTTACAGAGATAGGGAGGGTTGTAGGGGCTGGAGGAGGTTACAGAGGTAGGGAGGGTTGAAGGGACTGGAGGTTACAGAGATAGGGAGGGGTGTAGGGACTGGAGGAATTTACAGAGATAGGGAGGGTTATAGGCACTTGAGGTCACAGAGGTAGGGACTGGAGGCTACAGAGATAGGGAGGGTTGTAGGGACTGGTGGCTACAGAGATAAGGTGGGTTGTGGGGACGGAGGTTACAGAGATAGGGAGGGCTGAAGGGGCTGGAGGAGGTTACAGAGATAGGGAGGGTTGTCGGGGCTGGAGGAGGTTACAGAGATAGGGAGGGTTGTAGTGACTGGAGGTTACAGAGATAGGGAGGGTAGTAGGGATTGGAGGTTACAGAGATAGGGAGGGTTGTCGGGGCTGGAGGAGGTTACCGAGATAGGGAGGGTTGTATGGACTGGAGGTTACAGAAATAGGGAGGGTTGTAGGAATTGGAGGTTACAGAGATAGGGAGGGTTGTAGGGACTGGAGGTTTCAGAGATAGGGAGTGTTGTAGGGACTGGAGGTTACAGAGATAGGGAGGGTTGTATGGACTGGAGTTTACAGAAATAGGGAGGGGTTTAGGGATGGAGGAGGCTGCAGAAATTGGGAGGATTGTAAGGCCTGGGGGAGGTTACAGAGATAGGGACGGTTGTAGGTGCAGGGGGAGGTTACAGAGATAGGGAAGGCTGGATGTGCTGGAGGAGGTCACAGAGAAAAGGAGGACTGAAGGGGCTGGAGGAGGATTCAGTGATAGGCAGGGTTTTATCGATTGGATGATGTCACAGAGATAGGCAGTATTGTAAGGGCTGGAGGAGGTTACAGAGATAGGGAGGATTGTAGGGACTGGAGGAGGTTACAGAGATAGGGAGGGATATGGGCTGGAGGAGGTTACATAGATAGTGAGGATTGTAGGGGCTGGAGGAGGTTACAGAGATAGGGAGGGATGTAGGGGCTGAAGGAGGTTACGGAGATAGGGAGGGTTGTAGGGGCTGGAGGAGGTTACAGAGATAGGGAGGGTTGTAGGGACTGGAGGTTACAGAGATAGGGAGGGGTTGTGGGGCTGGAGGAGGTTACAGAGATAGGGAGGCTTGTAGGGTCTGGAGGAGGATACATAGATAGGGAAGGTTGTAGGGGCTGGAGGAGGTTACAGAGATAGGGAGGGTTGTAGGGGCTGGATGTTACAGAGATAGGGAGGGTTGTAGGGACTGGAGGTTACAGAGATAGGGAGGGTTGTAGCGTCTAGAGGTTACAGAGAAAGGGAGGGTTGTAGTGACTGGAGGTTACAGAGATAGGGAGGGTTGTAGGGACTAGAGGTTACAGAGATAGGGAGCATTGTAGGGTCTAGAGGTTACAGAGATAGGGAGGGTTGTAGGGACTGGTGGTTACAGAGATAAGGAGTGTTGCAGGGATTGGAGGTTACATAGATAGGGAGGGTAGTAGTGACTGGAGGTTACAGAGACAGGGAGGGTTGATGGGGCTGGAGGAGGTTACAGAGACAGGGAGTGTTGATGGGGCTGGAGAAGGTTACAGAGGTAGGGAGGGTTGTAGGGACTGGAGGTTACAGAGATAGGGAGGAATGTTGGGGCTGTAGGAGGTTACAAGATAGGGAGGGTTGCAGGGGCTGGAGGAGGTTACAGAGATAGGGAGGGTTGTAGGGGCAGGAGGAGGTTACAGAGGTAGGGAGGGTTGAAGGGACAGGAGGTTACAGAGATAGGGAGGGATGCAGGGGCTGGAGGAGGTTACAGAGATAGCGAGGGTTGTAGGGGCTGGAGGAGGTTACAGATATGGGGAGGGTTGTAGGGACTGGAGGTTACAGAGATAGGGAGGATTGTAGGGGCTGGAGGACGTTACAGAGATAGGGAGTGTTGTAGGGGCTGGAGGAGGTTACCGAGGTTGGGAGGGTTGTAGGGACTGGAGGATACAGAGATATGGTGGGGTGTAGGGACTGGAGGAATTTACAGAGATAGGGAGGGTTTTAGGCACTTGAGCTTACAGAGGTAGGGACTGGAGGCTACAGAGATAGGGTGGGTTGTAGGGACGGAGGTTACATAGATAGGGAGGGTTGCAGGGTCTGGAGGCTACAGAGATAGGGTGGGTTGTGGGGACGGAGGTTACAGAGATAGGGAGGTCTGAAGGGGCTGGAGGAGGTTACAGAGATAGGGAGGGTTGTCGGGGTTGGAGGAGGTTACAGAGATAGGGAGGGTTGTAGGGACTGGAGGTTACAGAGATAGGGTGGATTGTAGGGACTGGAGGTTACAGAGATAGGGAGGGTTGTAGGGATTGGAAGTTACAGAGATAGGGAGGGTTGTCGGGGCTGGAGGAGGTTACAGAGATAGGGAGGGTTGTAGGGACTGGAGGTTTCAGAGATAGGGAGGGTTGTATGGACTGGAGGTTACAGAAATAGGGAGTGTTGTAGGAATTGGAGGTTACAGAGATAGGGAGGGTTGTAGGGACTGGAGTTTACAGAGATAAGGAGTGTTGTAGGGACTGGAGGTTACAGAGATAGGGAGGGTTGTAGGGACTGGAGGAGGCTGCAGAAATTGGGAGGATTGTAGGGCCTGGAGGAGGTTACAGACATAGGGAGAGTTGTAGGGGCTGGGGGAGGATACAGAGATATGGAGGTTTGTAGGGGCTGGGGGAGGTTACAGAGATAGGGAGGGTTGTAGGGGCTGGGGGAGGTTACAGAGATAGGGAGGGTTGTAGGGATTGGAGGTTACAGAGATAGGGAGGGGTTGTGGGGCTGGAGGAGGTTACAGAGATAGGGAGGCTTGTAGGGGCTGGAGGAGGTTACTGAGATAGGGAAGGCTGTAGGGGCTGGAGGAGGTTACAGAGATAGGGAGGGTTGTAGCGACTGGAGGTTACAGAGATAGGGAGGGTTGTGGGGTCTAGAGGTTACAGAGATAGGGTGGGTTGTAGGGTCTGGAGGTTACAGAGATAGGGAGGGTTGTAGGGACTGGAGGTTACAGAGATAGGGTGGATTGTAGGGACTGGAGGTTACAGAGATAGGGAGGGTTGTAGGGATTGGAAGTTACAGAGATAGGGAGGGTTGTCGGGGCTGGAGGAGGTTACAGAGATAGGGAGGGTTGTAGGGACTGGAGGTTTCAGAGATAGGGAGGGTTGTATGGACTGGAGGTTACAGAAATAGGGAGTGTTGTAGGAATTGGAGGTTACAGAGATAGGGAGGGTTGTAGGGACTGGAGTTTACAGAGATAAGGAGTGTTGTAGGGACTGGAGGTTACAGAGATAGGGAGGGTTGTAGGGACTGGAGGAGGCTGCAGAAATTGGGAGGATTGTAGGGCCTGGAGGAGGTTACAGACATAGGGAGAGTTGTAGGGGCTGGGGGAGGATACAGAGATATGGAGGTTTGTAGGGGCTGGGGGAGGTTACAGAGATAGGGAGGGTTGTAGGGGCTGGGGGAGGTTACAGAGATAGGGAGGGTTGTAGGGATTGGAGGTTACAGAGATAGGGAGGGGTTGTGGGGCTGGAGGAGGTTACAGAGATAGGGAGGCTTGTAGGGGCTGGAGGAGGTTACTGAGATAGGGAAGGCTGTAGGGGCTGGAGGAGGTTACAGAGATAGGGAGGGTTGTAGCGACTGGAGGTTACAGAGATAGGGAGGGTTGTGGGGTCTAGAGGTTACAGAGATAGGGTGGGTTGTAGGGTCTGGAGGTTACAGAGATAGGGTGGGTTGTAGGGACTGGAGGTTACAGAGATAGGGAGGGTTGTAGGGACTGTAGGTTACAGAGATAGGGAGGATTGTAGGGACTGGAGGTTACAGAGATAGGGTGTGTTGTAGTGACAGGAGGTTACAGAGATAGGGATGGTTGTCGGGGCTGGAGGAGGTTTACAAAGATAGGGAGGGTTGTAGGGACTGGAGGTTACAGAGATAGGGAGGGTTGTAGGGTCTGGAGGTTACAGAAATAGGGAGGGTTGTAGGAATTGGAGGTTACAGAGAAAGGGAGGGTTGTAGAGACTGGATGTTACAGAGAAAGGGAGGGTTGTCGGGGCTGGAGGAGGTTACAGAGATAGGGAGGGTAGTAGGGGCTGGAGTAGGTTACAGAGATAGGGAGGGTTGTAGGGATTGGAGGTTACAGAGATAGGGAGTGTTGTAGGGACTGGAGGTTACAGAGATAGGGAGGGTTGTCGGGGCTGGAGGAGGTTACAGAGATAGGGAGGGTTGTAGGGACTGGAGGTTACAGAGATAGGGAGGGTTGTAGGGATTGGAGGTTACAGAGGTAGGGAGGGTTATCGGGGCTGGAGGAGGTTACAAAGATAGGGAGGGTTGTAGGGACTGGAGGTTACAGAGATGGGGAGTGTTGTAGGGACTGGAGGTTACAGAGATAGGGAGGGTTGTAGGGGCTGGGGGAGGTTACAGAGATAGGGAGGGTTGTAGGGGCTGTAGGAGGTTACAGAGTTAGGGAAGGTTGGATGTGCTGGATGAAGTCACAGAGAAAAGGAGGACTGAAGGGGCTGGAGGAGGATTCAGTGATAGGCAGGGTTTTAGCGATTGGATGATGTCACAGAGATAGGCAGCATTGTAAGGGCTGGAGGAGGTTACAGAGATAGGGAGGGATATGGGCTGGAGGAGGTTACATAGATAATGAGGGTTGTAGGGGCTGGAGGAGGTTAAAGAGATAGGGAGGGATGTAGGGGCTGGTGGAGGGTACAGAGATAGGGAGGGATGTAGGGGCTGGAGGAGGTTACGGAGATAGGGAGGGTTGTAGGGGCTGGAGGAGGTTACAGAGATAGGGAGGGTTGTAGGGACTAGAGGTTACAGAGATAGGGAGTGGTTGTGGGGCTGGAGGAGGTTACAGAGGTAGGGAGGCTTGAAGGGGTTTGAGGAGTTTACAGAGATAGGGAAGGTTGTAGTGGCTGGAGGAGGTAACAGAGATAGGGAGGGTTGTAGGGACTGGAGGAGGTCACAGAGATAGGCAGGGTTGTAGTGACTGGAGCTTACAGAGATAGGGAGGGTTGTAGGGGCTGGAGGAGGTTACAGAGATAGTGAGGTTTGTAGTGACTGGAAGTTACTGTGATAGGGAGGGTTGTAGGGACTGGAGGTTACAGAGATAGGGAGGGTTGTAGGGTCTGGAGGTTACAGAAATAGGGAGGGTTGTAGGAATTGGAGGTTACAGAGAAAGGGAGGGTTGTAGAGACTGGATGTTACAGAGAAAGGGAGGGTTGTCGGGGCTGGAGGAGGTTACAGAGATAGGGAGGTTTGTAGTGACTGGAAGTTACTGTGATAGGGAGGGTTGTAGGGACTGGAGGTTACAGAGATTGGGAGGGTTGCAGGGAGTGGAGGTTACAGATATAGGGAGGGTTGAAGGGACTGGATGCTACTGAGATAGGGAGGGTTGTCGGGGCTGGAGGAGGTTACAGAGATAGGGAGGTTTTTAGGGACTGGAGGTTACAGAGATTGGGAGGGTTGAAGGGGCTGGAGGTTACAGAGATAGGGAGGGTGTAGGGGCTGGAGGAGGTTACAGAGATAGGGAGGGTGGTAGGGACTGGAGGAGGTTACAGAGACAGAGAGGGTTGCAGGGGCTGGAGGAGGTTACAGAGATAGGGAGGGTTGCAGGGGCTGGAGGAGGTTACAGAGATAGGGAGGGTTGCAGGGGCTGGAGGAGGTTACAGAGATAGGGAGGGTTGTAGGGGCTGGCGGAGGATACAGAGATAGGGAGGGTTGTAGGGGCTGGGGGAGGTTACAGAGATAGGGAGGGTTGTAGGGGCTGGGGGAGGATACAGAGATAGGGAGGGTTGGATGTGCTGGAGGAGGTTACAGAGAAAAGGAGGACTGAAGGGGCTGGAGGAGGATTCAGTGATAGGCAGGGTTTTAGCGATTGGATGATGTCACAGAGATAGGCAGCACTGTAAGGGCTGTAGGAGGTTACAGAGATAGGGAGGGTTGTAGGGGCTGGAGGAGGTTACGGAGATAGGGAGGGGTGTAGGGGCTGGAGGAGGTTACAGAGATAGGGAGGGTTGTAGGGGCTGGAGGAGGTTACGGAGATAGGGAGGGGTGTAGGGGCTGGAGGAGGTTACAGAGATAGGGAGGGGTTGTGGGGCTGGAGGAGGTTACAGAGATAGGGAGGGTTGTAGGGGCTGGAGGAGGTTACAGAGATAGGGAGGGTTGTAGGGACTGGAGGTTACAGAGATAGGAAGGGTTGTAGGGACTGGAGGTTACAGAGATAGGGAGGGTTGTAGGGACTGCAGGTTACAGAGATAGGAAGGGTTGTAGGGACTGGAGGTTACAGAGATAGGGAGGGTTGTAGGGACTGGAGGTTACAGAGATAGGGAGGGTTGTAGGGACTGGAGGTTACAGAGATAGGGAGGGTTGTAGGGACTGGAGGTTACAGAGATAGGGAGAGTTGTAGGGACTGGAGGTTACAGAGATAGGGAGGGTTGTCGGGACTGGAGGTTACAGAGATAGGGAGGGTTGTAGGGACTGGAGGTTACAGAGATAGGGAGGGTTGTCGGGACTGGAGGTTACAGAGATAGGGAGGGTTGTAGGGACTGGAGGTTACAGAGATAGGGAGGGTTGTAGGGACTGGTGGTTACAGAGTTAGGGAGGGTTGTAGGGACTGGAGGTTACAGAGATAGGGAGGGTTGTAGGGACTGGTGGTTACAGAGATAGGGAGGGTTGTAGGGACTGGTGGTTACAGAGATAGGGAAGGTTGTAGGGACTGGTGGTTACAGAGATAGGGAGGGTTGTAGGGACTGGTGGTTACAGAGATAGGGAGGGTTGTAGGGACTGGTGGTTACAGAGATAGGGAGGGTTGTAGGGACTGGTGGTTACAGAGATAGGGAGGGTTGTAGGGACTGGTGGTTACAGAGATAGGGAGGGTTGTAGGGACTGGTGGTTACAGAGATAGGGAGGGTTGTAGGGACTGGTGGTTACAGAGATAGGGAGGGTTGTAGGGACTGGTGGTTACAGAGATAGGGAGGGTTGTAGGGACTGGTGGTTACAGAGATAGGGAGGGTTGTAGGGACTGGAGGTTACAGAGATAGGGAGGGTTGTAGGGACTGGAGGTTACAGAGATAGGGAGGGTTGTAGGGACTGGAGGTGACAGAGATAGGGAGGGTTGTAGGGACTGGTGGTTACAGAGATAGGGAGGGTTGTAGGGACTGGTGGTTACAGAGATAGGGAGGGTTGTAGGGACTGGTGGTTACAGAGATAGGGAGGGTTGTAGGGACTGGTGGTTACAGAGATAGGGAGGGTTGTAGGGACTGGTGGTTACAGAGATAGGGAGGGTTGTAGGGACTGGTGGTTACAGAGATAGGGAGTTTACAAACAGGCATTTCCTGACGAAATGATTTGAAGACAGATAAACAGACACATGAGGATGGAATTGACTCTCTGCCTCAGACACATCGAAACAAGCAAATGTTCTGAGTATTTCAATCGTTTATTCATCCGATTTACAGACAGGTTTTTGATGAAAAAAATAAAACTCATGATCAAAACAGACAGCGTTCAGCCTGAGGATAATTTACAGTGAGGGCCACCGTCAGAGACCCTGTTTAAAGAGGGAGTCTCTCCGTCAGAGACCCTGTTTAAAGAGGGAGTCTCTCCGTCAGGGACCCTGTTTAAAGAGGGAGTCTCTTCTTCAGGGACCCTGTTTAAAGAGGGAGTCTGTCCCTCAGGGACCCTGTTTAAAGAGGGAGTCTCTCCGTCAGGGACCCTGTTTAAAGAGGGGGTCTCTCTGGCAGGGACCCCTTTTAAAGAGGGAGTCTCTCCGTCAGGGACCCTGTTTAAAGAGGGGGTCTCTCTGGCAGGGACCCCTTTTAAAGAGGGAGTCTCTCCATCAGGGACCCCATTTAAAGAGGGAGTCTCTCCGTCAGGGACCCCTTTTAAAGAGGGAGTCTGTCCGTCAGGGGTCCTGTTTATGGAGGGAGTCTCTCCGTCAGGGGTCCTGTTTATAGGATGACAAGGCAGCCACTCATCCAGACCTCAATCAGTGTTTGGGGGCTTTGGTTGAATGAAACACTCGAGTGTTTCACAGGTTTGTTCTCTCTGGCTGGTCCCACCATTTAATCCGTGTGAGTCTGTGACCGGGGGGTCAATGAGAAAAGTGAGGGCCAGGGAGACAGGAAGTGAGGAAGAAAGTATTTTACAAAGGGAAGTAACAGGGAATTCTGTAAATCTCAGAAGATAATAAAGACCATCGGTTAGACCACACTTGGAGCACTGTGCACAGTTCTGGTCTCTGAACCCCTCAGTTAGACCACACTTAGAGCACTGGGCACAGTTCTGGTCTCCGTATCCCTCGGTTAGACCACACTTGAAGCACTGGGCACAGTTCTGGTCTCCGTATCCCTCGGTTAGACCACACTTGCAGCACTGGGCACAGTTCTGGTCTCCCTATCCCTCGGTTAGACCACACTTGGAGCACTGGGCACAGTTCTGGTCTCCGTATCCCTCGGTTAGACCACACTTGCAGCACTGGGCACAGTTCTGGTCTCCCTATCCCTCGGTTAGACCACACTTGGAGCACTGGGCACAGTTCTGGTCTCCGTATCCCTCGGTTAGACCACACTTGCAGCACTGGGCACAGTTCTGGTCTCCCTATCCCTCGGTTAGACCACACTTGGAGCACTGGGCACAGTTCTGGTCTCCGTATCCCTCGGTTAGACCACACTTGGAGCACTGTGCACAGTTCTGGTCTCCGTATCCCTCGGTTAGACCACACTTGGAGCACTGTGCAGTTCTGGGCTGGAGGAGGTAACAGAGATTGGGAGGGTTGTGGGGGTTGGAGCAGTTTACAGAGATATGGAGTGTAATAACAGGCAAACACATTAGGATGGAATTGACACTCTGCCTCACACACATCGAAACAAGCAAATGTTCTGAGTATTTCAATAGTTTATTCATCCTATTTACATAAAGGTTTTCGATGAAAACAACAAATCTCGTGATAAAATCAGACAGCGTTTTTTTTAAATTCATTCACAGGGATGTGGTTTCGCTGGCTGGGCCAGTAGTTATTGCCCATCCCTAATTGCCCCTTGAGAAGGTGGGGGTGAGCTGCCTTCTTGAGCCGCTGCAGTCCGTGTGGTGTAGGTACACCCACGGCGCTGTTAGGGAGGGAGTTCCAGGATTTTGACCCAGCGACAGTGAAGGAACGGCCGATATATTTCCAAGTCAGGATGGTGAGTGACTTGGAGGGGAACTTCCAGGTGGTGGTGTCCCCATCTATCTGCTGCCCTTGTCCTTCTAGATGGTAGTGGTCGTGGGTTTGGAAGGTGCTGTCGAAGGAGCCTTGGTGAATTCCTGCAGTGCATCTTGTAGATGGTACACACACTGCTGTTATAAGCGTCGGTGGTGGAGGGAGTGAATGTTTGTGGATGTGGTGCCGATCAAGCGGGGCTGCTTTGTCCTGGACGGTGTCGAGCTTCTTGAGCGTTGTGGGAGCTGCACTCACCCAGGCAAGTGGAGAGTATCCATCACACTCCTGACTTGTGCCTTGTAGATGGTGGACAGGCTTTTGGGAGTCAGGAGGTGAGTTACTCTCCGCAGGATTCCCAGCCTCTGACCTGCTCTTGTAGCCACAGTATTTATATGGC